>NC_049991.1:14787972-15019446 GCF_000003815.2 Branchiostoma floridae | reverse complement strand
ACTTGCCCACTACGTGTCTGACCAAATCAACGTACATGCAAATGTGTCGGTCTTGCACAAGTACCTTTCCGAGGCAAACGGCCTTCTGTATCTGTATCTGGAACCAGATGGAAAGGTAAGCCAAGTTTTGACCCTTCATGATCCACTTTATGCACCTAATATATCGATATACATGTAGTCCATACATACGGGCGAATGTTCTGTACAGCCACTACAAAAGGTATCGCTCAGCTCGCAGCTATGGGGTCTGTATACATAATCTGTATTGACATGACAAAAGCACAGCGACTTTCCTTAAGTCTACGTGTATAACAACTACTTACAGTACAACTATATAAGTAGAGAATAACTGTATATGTCGAGTTTATAAAGAGTTGACTGAGTTCTTCTGTGATTGCATTTGCTTCCGCGTATCACTGCTGCACTGCCATTATACAATACTTGGTGTACAGTTTATACAAATTGTCAACATGTTTGGAAAAAAGAGAAACCTCAGGAGGTAATGGTTGAATCTTTTTTTCAGACTCCTCCCGAACAGAGAAAGGATATCGAGTATGCCATTCGAAGGTACTCCGAGTTCGTAGAAAGAGGAGGAACACACTTTGAGTTTGGCATCCTGAAGAAATTTGGCCCAGACGACTACAGGTATAGCAAAGGTTGAATGATACAATGTAGTGGATACACAGATTACAATTTTTGTACGCAATTTTCAAGATTTTCTATGCTTGGAAAGGGAGCTAACGTTATGTCGCACCCAGAAAAAAATCCTTTCCCCAGCATAGAGAGCCTTAGCCCAATGAGGTTGAAAAGAGCACCTCCTTGCTTAGCCCATGCATGTTGATAATCCTAAGATTAACACCCCAGTGCCGTGGAAGTTTTAATTTTAATTTAACTTAACTCCATTACATGTACTCAACACACGTAATTCGAAAGGCCAGTGTTAGAGTATGCTTGCCCAGTGTGGCATGCAGGCTTCACTGCTCTCCAGTCAAAGTGTATTGAAGCTGTACAAAAGAGGGCATGCAGAATCATTCTAGGTAGACACTATGCTGGCTACGACAGAGCCCTAGAACAGTTGTCACTTACTTCCCTGTACCTGAGACGCCGCAGTCTTTGTTTGAAATTTGCATTGTCTGTGTCTAGGTCTCCACTATTCTCTGGCTGGTTACCCCCGAAATGGGGAAGTGTTCATGGCAGGGAACTATGTACAAAGAACAACTACACACAGTTTAAATGCAGATCATCCAGATTCAAAAATAGCACACTACCTTATATTGTATCATTGTTGAATGAGTCTTAATGAAGTCTTTAACAAATGTATTATGTATCATACACCAATTCAGCCTTGTATGGCTGCAATGATATGTACATGTATATGCACACTTGTTTGGCGCTAATAAACCATTCATTCATTCATTATTCAACACAGCATCGCCACATGTCACAGCCAGCTGGTGAGGTGCTACCGCATGCTCATCGAACTGGCTGACTCTCCAGAGGTGCCACCCGTGTGTACCCCAGAGGAACGACTCGCGTGGTTCCAAAAAGGACTAGATCATTACAGGTAACAATTAGCCTCCACCAAGCCCTCCAACGGGGTACGGGGATCGTGGAATTCGACATAAATTGGGGAAGTTGGCCAGGGGAGTCAGTCCACGCTGTGCAGCTGATCCTCTGGTAGCAAAACTCACTTGGGAAATAATTCTCCCTATAATCAAGGAGGTTATATATGTATATGTATAGCCTCTTTGCTATAATAGCCAACATAGTCAGCCTGGCAGAGACTAGGTATCCATACAAATATAGCTGGGAGTGAGCCTTGTAGAGGAACTTGATTTCTGTTGCCGACTCCCCTCAGATTGTATCCGATCTGTGAAGTCGAATGAATAAATAAATAAACATTTGTTTTGATCTTTCTTTAACCCAAACCTGATTATGTAGAACTAGCTGCATGTTTTGTTTTAACTTAAATTGAAATGATTACAATGATGACATAGTACGTTTATATTCTGCAATACAATTAACGATTGGGTGGTGTTTGTAGGCGTATGATAAAACACGCCGAGAATCAGGTGCAGAAGGATGCGAAGGGAAAGATTGTGGAGCGGCCTGAACGGTTGGCAAATCTCTACAACACTACAGGTGAGTGTTGCTTCAAACTCATTGATACTGCTTGAAAGCAGAGGTTGGTGGGGAAGATTGTAACCCGATTTTTCTCATATCTCCCGTTTTCTGTCCTCACTCCCTAGTGGGAGTTACTGTACCTTCTGCCATACCCTAGCACATCAAATGTGTAGCTAAAGTTCAACCACTCATTTCCCAGGTGGTCCTTTATGTAGAGGTTTACATTAGCACAGGTTTGACTGCACGGTGTAATGTATAGTTATGTCTAATTTACTACGTCCTATGAAATGCCATGCAGGAAAGTTCCTACTGACTGACAAAGACGACAGCACGCATCTGCAGGAGGCAATAGACTGGTTCCTTGCAGCATATAACCTTGAGAAGCAGAAGGGAAAGGAAGACTACCCCTTGCGGGATGCCCTTTTCGGGTTGGCTGAAGGTCTCAAACGTCGTAACCAAAGTGACGACCTAAGGAAAGCCATGGATTACGTTTGTGAGCTTCTGGAGCTGTGCCACAGAAAATGGCCAGACAGGAAGGATGATATTGAGAGAGCCGAAAAATTAAGAGATCAGATATAGACACGTCTGAAGTAACAAGCATAACTGGACAGGATTTTGAAGAAGGTAGTTTAAGTACTCTCCAAGCAGAGGTTGAGTTGCGGAGGTATAGTAGTAGTCAGAAAATTTACAGTCTAAGTCTAGGCACTCCTGTGTGTAAACCACTGAAGGTTTCTAGTCAAGGAAAAGACAAGAAATGTGACTGCCACACATAGCTTGTGTTGCTTTTGATATTGCATAGTCATAGTCAAGCTTTGTTTCCATTTTTGTTTGTGATTGTGTGTGAGCATAAAATCATTTGCAGTGTCTTAATCAGCCATATACGACTTGTGTGACCTGTGTTTTTAAGTTTTGAAACAAATGTGGGTGTTGTCTTTGCCATGTGTTGTGTCAATGAATATGTGGAATTCACTTCAAAAGCAAAACTGCTGCTACTGCTTCACTATCTACTGTACGTGGATTACGAGTTTAACATTTTATCTGATATGTGTGTTCAGTGTTTGCAATGTGATGAGCTTGTGGTGAGAGTTCCATGCAAAAACAAAACTGATTTCACTATTTACAGTACTTGGATCATGAGTTATTGCTAAACATTGTATTTAAAAAAAAAACACGGTCTGTGATCAAATTAATGAGGCATTGTCCCATAGTGTTCGACGTTGCTTTGTATTGCTTGTACATATGTGACAACAACAGTTCTAAACCAAAGAATGCATTAAACAACTCTTTGCAGAAATGTAAAACATTTCATCAGTACATACATTGATTGAATGGATAAAATAGTGCTGTACTTTGAAAAACCATACCTTGATTTAAAGGTAATCAAACCAACTGTTATTTAGTACATTGTTCCTAATTGAAAAAGACAAAATTACATGTACATTTGTACTAAATAAATGTCTCAGTTTGACTATTGTGGCATTGTAATCTTCAAAGAGTCAACGAAATAACATCAAAGTTAATGGGTTTTATAGGTTTAGGGAGAAAGTCTAAACCTTAGGTAATAAAAATTAAATTTCTGAATCAATCTGAATCCATATCAACAACTTCCTTAAAACAGTTCCTGGTTGTGCTGCCAACTTCAACATAACATGACTTTTTCCATGGGTCATTTGACTTTCCTCTGTGAAACATAAAAGAGAACAAATTAAGAGAAGAATCTAACAAACAAGAAGAGGATACAGTTACATTCAGTTCTGTTTCCTTTTCCCCTTAGCAGACATAGGTGTGGCAGGTTTGGAGCCCTTTCCTGCAGCTTTCTTACCCACAGGTGTTTTCCCACCTGCCTTCTGCCCAGGTGTGACCTGCCACGCCCCTGTCATTGGTGTGGTGGGCATGGGGGTACTGCTGGCTTTGGGTGTGGCCTTCTGAGGAATCTTTGCTGCTGCCTTGGGAGTTGCCTTCTGTTTGGGGGTAGCTTTGGGGGTCTTGGGTTTCCCTGCCGTGCCTTGCTTGGGAGAAGGTGCTGTGCCTGGAGTTGTCTGGGGCTTGTTTGATGGTGTAGACTTGGGAGTGTTTTTCTTCTGGGCTGCTGCTGCTGCCTTCTGTGTAGACTTGGGAGTGGCCTTTATATTCTTCTTTGGGGATGCAGCTGGCTCTACTGAGGTAAAAAATAAAAACAAAGATTAGCAGGGACCAATCAGGGATTAAAAGTCAGTACCTCCAGGTTCTGAGTAAACAACCCTGACCACTATGACACTGTGCCATCATGCTTTATACATGATATACAATGACACTGGTAAAACTATGGATGAGCATATTTACAGTCTGTTTACAATCTACTTTCTAGATGACAAGAAAAATCTGTAAAATTACCTATACAGTTTAACAAGGAGAAAAGACTAAATCACAGCTATTCTGAATCCTCACAGTTTCTGTTAACAATGCAGTTCGTCTGATTTGATGTTGGACACTTCCACCATTTACCAACTCAGCCAATGGCTAATCAGACCTGCTCAGCCCAACATTCCTAAACCTAATCAAGTTGGTCAAGTTGACCAGGATGTTGAGCCGAGTTGACTGAGCTAAGTCAATAAAGATCCCTACCTGGTTCCACGACTTTTCTCTTCTTTGGAGGTGTTGGCTCATCATCTTCATCAGCCTCTTCTTCCTCTTCTCCACTCTCCACATCTTCCTCCATCAGTTCCCACGCATCACTGTCATCAGTCTCCTCTCCCTCCTCAGCCTCATCATCTATGAAGCTGTCTTCTTCTTCATCATCCTCATCATCACTCTCAAACTCCAGCTCAGACTCATCACTGTACATCTCCTCATCCTCATCCTGTACAGAACAAGGTTATATTTTGAGGAAAAATAGCCTCTCCAGTTCAAGATATTTCACTTACCGGAATTGTAGTCTTCTTTAGCTATCTAACCAGAGTGCTGTAGATACGTGAAGTTTTTAAAATACAAGTGAGTGAAAGGTCTTTCGTTGGAGAATACTTCATTTTTTTCTCATAAATGCAGATGAACTTTCATACAAAGTTGGATTTTAGCCATCAAAATTAACCCTCAGCATGCTTACATTATCTTCACAAATAGTCAAGTTCTTCTCACATATTTAGCAATGCTTTACAGATGGAAGCGTGAAAGAGATGGATGATTTGTTACCTCATCTTTTTCCTCCACAACATCCTCAGCATCCTCTTCCTTCTTCTCCTCCTGTTTCTCAACCTTATCCAACTTTGCCTTTTTCTGTGGCTCCTGTTTAGTGGTAACACCTACAGCCTTGGCAGTCTCTGCTGCTTGCTTCTGGTCCTTCCCAGCTTTCTTTGCTTTCTTATCTTTGGTATCCTGTCCATTTTGGGTCTTCATCGGCTCAGAGACACTTTTCTGTGCTCCTTTTTGCCCTGCTGCTTGCTTCTTCTGTTGCACTGCTGACTCCTGCTTTGGACCCTGAGCTTTACCTTGCGCTGGTCCTTCTTTCCCTTCAGCATTCTCTTTTCCTTCTACTGACTTCTTTTTCTTCTGTTTCTTACTCTCACCTGGCTGTTCAGGTGTCTGTTTCTTGTCTCCTGCCTTCGCCTCATCAGATTTATCCTGTAAGAAAAATCTTCTTCTTAAAGCCACGGAAAAAAACAACCAAGACAGTGTTGTTACCTAAAAATCACAAATATAAAATGATACATACATGAATACATGAAACTGTAGTATGAGTATAGTATCAAAATACTGACAGTCTGTAATTATTCAACTTACAGGGTTGGACAAGTCCACTACCCCAATATTGTCCCAGACAAGTGAAAGTACCCATCAGGCAAGCACATGTGTCCTATCCAACTTGCCCAATTGGCCAAGTAAGATTTTTCCATTAGTGAGATTTTGATATACTTGTAAGTTTTTACAGTTTTGGCAGTAAACATTGGTCAACACAGAAAAATAGGGGCAAAGTTTAAAAATTCCATTGCTGGAAGTGAAAATGCATAGAAAAAGTAATTTAAATTTGGGGCAAGTGAAAATTTGGTTTGCGCACATAAATTTTTTACGTACTTGCCCGACAGGACAAGTCAATTTTAGAAAACTTGTCAAACCCTGAACTTCATTCAAATATGACATACAGCTTGCTTTGGTTTCCTCTTTCTCTTCCTGTTCTTCCGTTTCTTGGCACTCTGACGTTCCTCCTGGTTCTGGAGCCTCTCCTCGCGCCAGGCAGCGATGGTTTCCGACGGCAACTGGAGCGGCTCCACGTTCACGTACACCGGGAGGGCTGGGGACTTCTGGGACTGAAACATGGACGTTGTGAGACAAACATCATTGCGAGCTGACAAAGTTGTTGCGGTACCAAAACAACAGTTGAGGGATGTAATCATCACCATCATTATTTTGGTGAAGTAAAATTTGATCTTTAAAAGAGTACAAATATGAAAGCAACTTTCATATTTCAGGTCAGTTATAGATAAAACTGTTTCCTCTTGAACTCAGGCTGGAAATATGGCTTTGACAAGCAATCTATTCTTACACTAGTCACTTCCATTTTTCAATTGTTGCTGGCCACCTCCACACCGTCCATTCTACATTGTACCTTAAATCAGATTTGATTGATTTATTCGGCTGTATAGAGAGAAATACAGATAGGGCTACCCAACTAGCCAGAGGCTATTATCAAGGGCTAGCCCTGGTAACATAGACAATAACAGCATTACGTTTACCAATGTTCTTCCATGTTCATATACATGTACTTTGATCTGGGTGCATACCTTAATGCTGACAGACTTGATGTTGGGCCAGCCAAACTCTATCTTGTCTCCCAGCTCCTTAGCCACAGCCTCCACATTCTCTGTCACCTGCTCTGCTGTCATACTGGTGGTACCCACCATTACTGAGCTGTAACAGGCATCAACAAGGGTTAAGATTAGAGACAACTGTAATGGTGGAGTAGTGTCAAAGTCACTCAAACAGCAAAAAGGCTGAGATTGAGAGGTAACAGGTTTCATTCCTGGCATTCCTAGCTAGACACTGTGCCCTTCAGAAAGGCACTTTACTAAACATAATGTTACTCACTCCACCCAGGTATGAAAAAGGTACCTACAGTTTAGGTAGGTGGTGGAAGGAGGGGGCTGTGCTATGCTTTCAAATACATTGCCCTAGATCTAGACACAGTAGATAACAAGCCACTGCCCCTATGGCCTCAAAAAGGCTATGGGGCCTTTACCTTTTCACTTACATGTTGTATAGTGGTGGAAGTTATGTACAACTACAACTGGAGACAACTATGGTCATGTAGCTACAGTCTGTAAGGCAAAGATTATGTAGCCACTCTAATACATGGGAGATGCAGCCTCCTATATGGACATTATAAGATATCCTTAGCTCCTTGAACTAGTTGAACTGTATCCTTTTTTATCTCTAGTTTTGTTTCTATTTTCTTCTGGACAGACAAGGACAATGTGGCACTGCACTCAAGTTTTGTAACTTATATTAACAGTGCCAAATACAGAAGGTAAAGGTAGTCTTTTACCTCCCTGACCGAAGTCAGCTACTCATTTTTACCCCTGGGGGAAGTGAGGAAGGTCGTGTAAAGTGTCTTTCCCAAGGGCACAACGTCGGGGGCACGGCGGGAATCGAACTCAGAACCTCTAGATTCTGAGCCAAACAATTTACCAGTTGTGCCACGCCCAATGCCACTCTAGGTATTGCTTGTCTGTTTCCCCATACTGACCTGCAGGAGCCGTGCCCAGTGACTGTACACCTGGTGCTGCCCAGGACACGCTGGAACTCTGGCTTCAGGTCCTTCTTCTCCAGGTTCACATCGATAGGGAACCTGGGCACAACAGGCAAGGTCATGGTCAGGACACACATGGCTAGTCTGCTGAAATACTGTCCAACACAACAGTTTTTGCCAACACTTCTATTCACATAAAGAACAAAATTAGTGTAATTTGTTTGAGCTTGTGGATGGTGCAAACATTATTTCTCACCAACAGTTGCCTTCCTTATGATAAGTTACTAGTACTTTGGCTTGATATGAAAATGAGTTTTTCTAAATTTGACTGAATCATTGCATTGAATATAATATACTTACTAGTACATTGATACATAATTTCTAGTCTTTTTCTACAAATAAGTAACAAAATACCCACTATATCAGAAAAAAGATCAATTCTAACACAAATCTCAATTTTCATCCGTTATAGATTGTTGGGATTTGTTTGACAATAGAATAAAAAGAAGCAAAAAAAATGTCGGAAACCAAAACGTATGAACAGAACTTACTTCTTGGCCTTGTAGAAGTGCTTTCCCAGATGGGATGGGAGCATCCTTGTGACTCCTCTGTCTGACAGGAACAGGTCAAAGGACTTGAGAAGACGCAGCTTGGATTCAAACTGCTTATACTCTTTAGACAGCTTCTTGTAGGAGATAACCTGTAGAGTGGAGCAATAAAGAATGGTTAGGATTCTTTGTGTTACACAATCGGTAGTTAACTAACGTTAGTTGTAGTGCTACTTTTTTAAAAAGAATTTATCAAGATTCAGAACTACAAGTTATGACTTTTATATTAGGAGTAAAAATGGGATGTTTCCACATTGAGAATATCTTCTTTTTCTTAACAAAAAATATCAAACACACCAACTTTGCCCAACACTCTGGTCAACTCTGACAAGTACCCTTGTGAACGCCATCCAACAGCCTGGTCTACTTGGCTTCTGTTAGGGTTAAGGTCAGGGTTTTGGCTACCCTGGGAGCCATCCGGGGTCGGACAGCTTGGACAGTTTATCGGTAGCCCAAGACAGTCATGCCCGCCGAGCTCCTATTAGCGCCCCGGGGAGTTTAAGCCCAATTAGGTCCACCTGTCCTTTACCCCCGGGTAGCGAATACTCCTCCGGGCTGAAACTCCCCGGAGCGCCAATGTGAGGTCGGCGGGCAGGCTGCCTTGGCTCCCCGAACAAAACTCGCGAACAAATCTTGCTAGCTACCAGTCCTGTCTGGCTTCCCAGGGTAGGTTTCGGCTAACAAGGTGAGTTGGTTTGATCAGCCTTGGGCCAGCTTGGGAAAAGGCTAAATTGTCTGACATCATACGGTAGAGAATAGCATTAGGGCCTGACCTCAGTGACACACGTGACTCCATGTTTCTTGAGTAAGTCCATGTAGTACATCTCCGTAGTGGGAAGCTCAGGTTCCAGGTTCTTCCTGTCACGTGTGAACAGGCACACCTCTGTGGGCTTCTCTATGCTGTGGGGAAGTTTTCTGCAAATACAAGGATTGTGATTTGTGCAAGTCACAATCTACCGGTAAAAAAGGATGTTGGACGATTTCGTTCAGTTCAATTTAGTATAATGTATTTGGATAGGGAAATACGTAGATTTGATTTGGTTCGGTTTAATTTTATTAAATAATTAATTGATTGCAAACAGCACAATGCACGTGGTTCACTAGCAGCAATTGCCTAGTGTTATGACCACATATTAAGACACCACGTAGACATAACATCAATACATTGAATAACCTGAGATGCTGAAACATTGAATACAATAATTTGATACAATTTGAAATATATAAAGTGGCCAGGCAGTACAGAAGAAGAACATTATCTCAACCATCTTACTTATCTAACTATTTAACATCAAGGAGCTTCCATCAGAATAAAAGCTCTTTGCTTACATCAGATATTTCTGGTTCTTCTCCTTCGGGATCCTCTTGACCGAGAACTGCATGAACACAGGCATGGCCGCCTCATCCTCAAGTAAATCTTTCTTTCCCTTCTTCTTTGTTCCCCTCTCCTGGTGGAAGTTCACAAGGGCCTTGGCAGCCTTCGTAACCTTTTGGGAGAAAAAACATATCTGTCAGATCGGTGAACGGAAAGCTATAGCGACAGAGAAGCTTTAGAAACTTTGCAAATCATAGTGATGGGTGCATGCACGTGTTTGCAACTGTTTGCTATTTAAACGCAACACTATTGCTCTTGTAAAACCACCATATCAAAGGGCTCGGTGACAAAAAATAGCATGAAAGATGATCTAATAGTAGCTACAGCGATAGCACATGTTTTAAAGTGTTCAATTGTAATTTTGCCCAAGAAACGCTACAAAAGTCCACACTGCCTACCTGATCACTGTCTAACGTCGCCATCTTGCACGCCACGTGGGACCGTACCACTTTGTCGGGGTGTTCAGTAGCTCCTTAAAACACTTTTATTGTATCAAAAAAGCAACAACAAAAACACAGCAATATATTATTTTGTTAGTAGTAAATATAATATAAACATGCAAAACTACGAAAACCTCTCCCTCCTTTTTCAGCACTGGAACCCAGAGCTGAAGATGGCGTCAGCACTGGATTTCCAGTGCTGAATGTTCGTCAGCACTGGAATTCCAGTGCTGACGCGCTCTCAGCACTCGAAACACCAGCTTCAGCACTGGAAACCGAGTGCTGAAGAACATTCAGCACTGGATTTCCAGTGCTGACGAACATTCAGCACTGGAAAACGAGTGCTGACGAATATTCAGCACTGGAAAACGAGTGCTGAGAGATTCTGAGATATATAATCTCCAAGCAGATCCTACGGTGCCATAAGATAGTATCAAAGCTGGCCAAGGAGTGTAGCCGGCCAAGAGAGTCAAACGGGCACCGGAGGGTAGTTTGATACTATACATTACGCACCGTGGATCTGGTCCGAGATTATGAGATATACAGTAATTTGGAATTACGATACGTCCTTTGCTCTACTACTAAAACTTAAGACATTGCTGGATTATAAACGTCACCTATGGCAGACCTCATCTTTTTGGAAGTTCAGGGGCGCCTCTTCAACGACAACAACAACAACAACGAGGAGGCAGGCTGAAGTCTGCCTCACAGCACCCCGGCCCTTTTCAGGGCCACCCAAATCTTTCCCAAAAGGGCTATATCTATCACACAATAAAGTTGCTTATTGTTATAATAATAGCTATCCCTTAAACACCTCTTACACATATACATATATCTACCTTTCAATTATACATGGACAACGAATAAAATGCACAACTTTACACGAAGTTTTCTTTGCACGAAGTAACTTTAATCAAATTTGCGTCCTTTTACTAGTACCGCTATCAGTACTTATACAGTATACATATATTCAATTACATAACGAATGGATAGCACAACTACAATTTTCTTTGCACGAAATAACTTAATATCTTTCCTTCAAATTTACGTCTTGTACCCCTCTCAGCACTGGGAGATTCCAGTGCTGGAAGGACGTCAGCACTGGTTCGCACATCGTTCCAGTCCTTAAAAGACGTCAGCACTGGTTTGCAGTGCTGAAGATTTCATAGCACTGGTTTTCCAGTGCTGAAGTGTCCTCGAGCACTGGTAAATCCAGTGCTGAAGGTGAGGTTTTTGTATATCAGCACTCGGTTCCAGTGCTGACGGAGATTTCAGCACTGGGTAACCAGTGCTGAATGACCTTTGACCTGACCCGGCCCCGAAATCCCCGGATTTCAGCACTGGTAACCGAGTGCTGGCGGCAGTTCAGCACTGGAAAACGAGTGCTGACAGAAGTTCAGCACTGGAAAACGAGTGCTGAAAGAAATTCAGGACTGGAAAACCAGTGCTGAGGGAGTTTCAGCACTCGAACAAGGCCGATCAGCACTGGAAAACGAGTGCTGAAAGAATTTCAGCACTGGAAAACCAGTGCTGAGGCCGTTCAGACAATTGATTCAGCACTGGAACACCAGTGCGGAAGGCGAGGTTTTCGTAGACTTGCTATAAACATAGCTGTAGCATCCTTTTCACACTATATTTGATATTTCAAAACGAGTTTTTGAAAACTTCACCCTGTGTGTTGAATAGAACAGTCTAAAGGAGGTCAGTAAGTTGAAAGTTGACCTGGAGGTCAGTGCAGTGCTGTGGCGTCTGCTGGTGTCAGCTGTGACAACTTTTCCGTTCACTGGTTTAACTCTCGCCTTAAGAAGTAACAACAGGTAATGTAGACATATGATATGCCGAGAATCATTCTGTAACTAGAACATACTTTTTTCTTCCTGCTATAACGTTTCGGGTAAGTTTTAGCAACTTGGTAGAAAAGGCAGAAATCTAAAATGTCTGTGATCAAAGTCCTCACCTATTATAAAGGAAATACGTGTTGGCAAGATTGCAAGATAAAGAAAATATTAAGATTTTGGCCCTATTACGGCTTTCTGAGTTACTGCAACTTCTGTTTTGTTATCACGTATAATGGAACGAGTCTTCACTCTACTCTACTCTACTCTCTACAAATAACAGAACAATTTCCATACTTTCCTCCAGCACGATGTCAGGCCTGGTGCGCAGACTGGGGAAGGTTGGAATTGACACCTCAGCCCTGTTCCTGTGTGACATGCAGGAGAAGTTCGCACCCAACATCAGGTACTTCCCACAGATCGTACATGTGGCTTCAAGGCTGCTCAAGGTAAGTTTCAAGTCAGTATTAGTCAGTACCAACCGCATGCACCCCATAATTCCAGTGACTGGTCATCAGGACAGTACTTTATACAGACTGAGTTTCAGAAGTGGGTAAAATCTATACTCTAGGCAGATGTAATGATCTGGCTGATGTTTGCAACATCCAGTACTCTATTAAGGGTATTGCACTTTTTAAAATCATCCCTGTCCCACAACAGGCATTCAGCCACTCCCCCATTGATTGAACAGCTATTGTGCTAATCTTTTTTTTTTGCAACGTCATCATTGGTTGAACTGGTAATTGTGATGGACAGTCAAGGCTGAGTGAGTGAGTTAGACAAGGTCTGTCTACCGGTATTTGTGTAACTTGTTGGTTGAGTAAGATTATCACTATGTTGGTTGAGTAAGATTATTACTATGTGTTACTTAGTTGATCCTTTTGTCCTGTAAACCATTTCAGGCAGCTCAGATCCTGGAGATGCCTGTAGTAGTGACGGAGCAGTACCCAAAGGGTCTGGGCCCAACAGTGCCAGAACTGGGGGACATCAGTGGAGCCAAGAAGGTGGCAAAGACGTGCTTCACTATGTGTGTTCCTGACGTCATGGAACACGTCAGGCAGTCTGCAGGGGTGAAGTCTGTCATCCTGTGTGGCATCGAGACACAGGCCTGCATACAGGTCAGCACAACTTATTCGTTTGTATATTTTATCTACTGGTTCAGCTATGACATACGTACAGCCAGGTGTGCCCAACAAGCCAATGACTATAACAAAGGGCTAGCCCTAGGGACAGTAACAATACATCATCATCATCATCATCATCATCATCATCGCGGGCTGCTTGCCCGGACCAAGTCCACCCTCTCCTTCCAGACTTCTCTGTCCCCCATAGCATTCTTTAGGTCCTCGACCCGAAGCCCCACATCACGGGCAAGCTGGTCTATATAGGTTAGTCGAGGTCGCCCTGCATGTGTATACCCGTGTGTTGGCTTCCACAGTATGAGTTCACTTGCAAGCTCTGCTTTGTTTCTTTTTTTTGTAACAATAGACTACTGTACAACAAAACATATATGACAACTGCCAAGTGCCATATCTACAAGATTAATAATATCAGATCTCATCATTTTACTTTAAGGCCAGGACGTCTTCTATAGAAAACAGCAATGATATTTCTACTTTACCCTCTAGCAGACTGATAATTTCTAGTGCAGAAAGATTTGTTTTCACAAATGAGATCTGAATCTGAGATTTTTATTTTAAGGTCGAATTTACCAGTTGATTTCACCTACACAGGCAGTTTGTGACATTTCCTCCAATAATGACTCTCATCTCCTTTCCTCAGAGAACTGCACTGGATCTGCTGGAGCAAGACTTTGATGTGCATGTCATTGCAGACGCGGTGTCTTCTCGCTCCATGGTGGACCGCATGTACGCCATCGAGCGCCTGCGACAGAGCGGAGCATTCATCACCACCAGTGAAGGTCAGTTCTCCTTGCTGTATCCTGGTCTCAACAACGCTTAAGGAAGGCTGAATTGTTATTCATTGCTGGCTCAAACACAACAAATACTGTAAATGCAGAAACTTTCGCGGTGGTTTAATGTTTGCGGTTTTCGCAGTGGCCGCTTCACCGCAAACTTAAAACAGCCGCGAAAATTCCTTTTTCCCGCTACCGCAAAAATTCCTTTTTCCCGCTACCGCGTAATCAAATCCCCGCGAACTTCAAGGCATTTACAGTAACTTAGCTTTGAATGCTACACCAACTCCATTTTTAAGATGGCCACTGCAAATGAAAATCCTTTTGAACTGGTAGTGATTTGATGTCCATCATCATGTGTCAGTTAATTGAACAAAGTCTTCCTCATTACACAACCTTCTTTAATTCTTCAATAAACGTTTAGACGATCATCTGTTGCCTTCATTAGTACAGAAAACAAACTAATATTATTGAAAGTTGTGTAACGAAGAAAACTTCAGTTGACCTACCAACCTGATGAAATATTTACGTATGTGTCACTGTCAGTTAACTTTTTTTTTCACCCCTGATCTCTGCAGGTATGATATTGCAGTTGCTTGGAGATGCTGCTCATCCAAAGTTCAGGGAGGTCCAGAAGGTCATCATGGAGTCTGCGCCGGACACTGGTCTTCTCAGCAACAAGTTATAATAGGCCTGCTCACAAATTGGAGATGTGCAGGTCAAAGCCCTTGACATAAACATGTCTGGACATTAATATGTAGTTATCAGAGGCTATATACATTTGTATCTGGACATGTGTATTAACTATGAAGCATGGTCAAGACAACAACTGTTTACGAGTCAGGGGTCTTGACCTGTGACCTTGCACCGAACCTCCTTACAATCCTGAACATGCTGCTTGAAATTGTGAATCTGCAGAGCTGTCGCAGCTGGGATTGATGACTGTCATTTATATCAGAATATGCAACTTAGATGCTAGAACTATGCTGAATTCTAGCCTGATCATGAAAATTACATGAATGATCTTGATCACGTCCTTCCTTGTTTCTAGCCTCCATAGCAGCCTTGTTGGGTAAGGCTTTTGGGGGGTTTAAAAATCTGTCTGGTTGTACAATGAATGTCAGCACCCATTTTCCCTGAGGCTGCCTTAGAAGATTCTTACAAGAAAGAAGAAAATATTAGAACTGATATACAACCAGTAAAACACCCCAAATATCATTAAGGCATAAGCCATCCAAAAGCCTGACCCCTCTGAGCTGCATAGGAAAGGATTGGTCCCTAGGTATGAATGGAATATCTATAGTAATTTTGTAAAGCAAAGAATACACACCATCTGCATTAAAACATTTTTATTACTAAAAGAAAAACAGTGATTCTCATTGCTCACTTCCATGCCCTGTAGGTCATATGCGACTTACAAGCGTCAGGCAACAGCAGTAAATATCAAGCAAACATAACGTCTCATTCATACCAGTAATCACGGATTTTCAAGATTTCATAAATGCAGACATTTCTCATGACTTCAACACAGGATTTATATAATGATGATAGTTATTGCAAGTGGTGGAATCTTCTGTATGTCTTTCATGGTCTTCCACTTTCAGTGTGGCCTGTTTCTGAGGGCATGAAAAATAAAAATATGTATATCAACTGCCATGTTCTCAATGGTGTGCTTGCCACAGTAGGCAGTTTGTTGTGAGAAATTACTGATGGCGTAGCATCAACAGCTAGTCTAGCAACCGTCTACTTCCCTACAAACCTTCCCTGTACCTATATTAAAGAGCATTCTTTGTCACTAAACAGCTGTACGAATGAACTACCAAAATTATCAATACACAAACTTGAGTATCATTACCAGATCAAACACACATAAATATAATAATGCAGCTGAGGTGTTCCATGTCGCATGGAGTGATAAAGACATGTTAATAACTGGTGGTGTTTGAATGAAACTCCCTTATAACAGGGAGATTTTACAAAGAATGGTAAGCATGGTTTCATATGGACATATTTCCTTCTCAAAACAAAACAAAACATCTGCAATAGTCTGGCATACATGTTTAGCCTAGCAGCATTGTCTGCAAAAGCCGTTTCAATGAAAATACTTGTACAACAAAACATACATTCGACTTGAAAAGTGTATTGACAAGACAATGTTAAGGCCAGGCATGAAATTGTAGTTACAGATCTCGTCAAATGAAATGTTAGGTGTGCCCATATATGCAGACAGATACATGTAACTTCATACCAATCACTACCACTCTGACTTAAGCTAGACTTTTTCTTACTTAGACCAGGTATAACATCGTAAATCATAAATGCATAGTACTAGAGTGAGCACTAAGTTTGTTATTTGTACACAAGCTGATCAATTGTAGCTATAGTGCCAACTTAACTGAACAAAATACAAGCCTCTCCTAGTCCTGCAGTATTGCTACATCAGGAATGCAAGCAGAACCTGCACCATTTTATCAATGCTGAAAAAGAAAGTAAAAGAAACATGATGCCAAAAATTTCCCTTTAATAAGGAATATCCTTTTCTCAACTGGGTAGTACCATTTTGCCCAGTATTCACCACTCCACTCTCTCAGAAAAACCTTCAACACCTTCCAACTTGTTTGTTAGCACCTTTATGCACTTAACACACACAACACCAACACACGGCAGCATCGATGTGGATACTCATAACTTTCTTTATCAGAGCTTCTCATGGTAATGAAACGTAAATAAAGGTGCACTATTACAATAGAGACTACATGGTATTGTCAGTTACACAGTCATGGGCCCAATACCATGCTTCCATTCACGCTGCACATTCTCACAATAACAAAAGGCCACAGCTTCACATTTCCTTGGCTCTCGGCTTTTCTTGAAATCAAGATGGAGCTGACTGATGACATGAAAAAAAAGCGTGCTTGTACAGTTGTACTCCAATATGTAGCTTTCTCTTTGGCATGCTTCCATGTTACCATACTTCATTTTTCATTTCTAAGAAAACCTACAGAGAACCAGGGAAACCAAAGTATGTGGCGATATATGCAGTTTTCTACATTTATCAAAATATTTGCACAAATGTTTGATCTCTAGTATTGTTGCCCTCCCCCCCTCCCAACCCAATCCCAACTTATATAGAAATTTGTCACAAACGATTGTTGTAGCACATACATATTGTATATCTCCATTTGCCAGGCCTACAATGCAGAGTCTCCCCACTACCAACACCAGGCCAGGTACACATGAGCACTCAGATTTCCACATCTGATTGAGAAATATCGTTTTAACTTCACCCACGTACAAACTCCCCCCCGCTAATGGTACCTACATGCAGCAAGGTCGACATTTTCAGTGTTTCCCATAGACTTGCTTTTCTTAAATTACCCTTGCTGTAGTACAAGCAATGAAGTACAATCAACATGTTTTATGGCAAATACAAATATGCTTGTATTGTGGCAATGACACCTTTCTGAACACAAGGAATGGGAAAACAAAAATATGGCAGAGTAAAAGACACATGGTGTGACGGATCAACATCGTTTTTTTCTGACCTATTCCTGAAAACAGCTTTATCTCTTTTCCACAAGCTTTTCCCTTTTACATGTCTGCAAAGAAAGTGATAAAAATAAGCTTCTCTGACTTTCATCCGTGCATTCTTTTGAGGTGTAGTAGTTTGGAAGGCTAGTTGGAAAGACTAAGACAGACCATGCCACACTTAATGGCAAACACTCTGCATTTCCAAGTCAATTAGCAACTTCCAGTAGATGCTCGGGTGTTACCCAAGAGAGCTGTAACACTGTACCAGCTGTACAGATACATGTAGATGTATTTCATACCGAACATCATTTTAGTTTTGCTGCTGGTCTTCACCATTTAACATTCATCCCCCAGACATTGCATTGATAATAAGAGGAGGTAACAGCAGTGTTCAGTGTATTGTTTATTGTGTATCTCTGCAGCTCCCTGCTATCTATGACAGCAGGATGTTAATGTTTGTCAGTTTTCTGTGGAGAAGGCAAGGGAACTGCAAGTTACAGGAAAACACTGAAGGTGACAACTTTTTTTGTCAGTCAGGGCCTGCAGATCAACTTTGGCTTGATGTAACAAGTGGACCTGTTGACTATTCAAAAGATTTTCCTTATCAAGTCACTTCCATTGTAGGTCCATAAGGACAGCATTTTTGTCCTTATGCTTTGAGGTAATAACTTTCTTTGAAAATAAAAATCACAAATGTCTCCAAACTGCTAACGGGCTGTTCTTCTAAGTGGAAGAAGCTATTTGAGATAAACAAAACGGTACAAACGGGTCTCGAGTCAACAAATCCACTGTTTTAAAGCCAAAACTGAAAAGCCACCTCATAGAATTCTCTCTTTCCACTACAAAGGCTTGGTGTAACCCCCCCCCCCTTCTGCCCCAGCTATACAACAAGATGTGCTGCTTTTACTCTCACTATTTACTGCCCAGTTCTGTGCTGATCACTATTTCTTTTTTTATGTGGAAGAATTTCTGAACCATCCTTCCTTACATTAGCCTATATTCAAGAGATGACTTTGTGACGTGGAACCTAAACAAAGGCCTGGCCTGAGCCTATTATTTATCAAAATCTTGTCAAGCTCAGGGTAGATTGTTTAGTGGAAGGGTCCAGAGTCCTCTTGATTGACCAGATGTTTCAGCTCTGGGTTGTTTGGGGTCATCTCTTATTCTCGCAGCTTCAGCACCTTGCCAACGGCAATGGTTTTACCTGCATGATGGGACACAAGTTTGTCAGTTGGATTCTAGATTTGCTTACACTTAGACTAGATGTTTAGGCCACACTGACTTAACGTTATGAGTGACATCCTCTGTAGACCCCAAAACTAATGCGCACAGGCGAAAAAAAATTCAGAAAAAAAATGCTGCTAAACCACAGGACAAAGCATCCAGTCCATTCAGGAAAAATCGTACGTGGACGCCATTCATAAAATTCTGTCAGTGTGGCCTTACCACAAGATTGTGAATTCTGCTGGACGAAACCTTTATCATTCGATATGGGCTGCTATAGAAACATTTTTAGCCCTCTTAGTCTTACCCCTGTTTATTTTACTCATCCTCCCCGTGATTTGAATGTTCTTTAATAGAAGTGCTTCAACACTGAGAAGTGGTTGATTTCAGCTAACATCGAGAAAACAGAAAAAGGTTAAGACAGTCCCCTCCAGGGGAAGGTCGCAAAAAGTTAACACAAGACTGTTTTTCTTACCTTCATCTCGTAGAGTGAAGCGGCCCATTTGAGGGAAGTCCTTGAAGGTTTCGATGCAGATGAGTCCTGTGGCCTCCAACCGAGCAATCACGATGTTGTCCTGCTTGATGAAACGTGGCCTCCCCTTCGTCTGGTCGATTTTGCCTGTCTTCCTATCCACCAATGCTAGCAATACCTAGACAGACAAATGCAGACATGGACATGTTTCAATTCTATAAGAATAACAAAAAGAATAACTAAAAACTTATCTTGCAGTACCAAAGAAAGCCACCAGTGGTCCATAATAAAACTTTCCTTACTCTGATTCCTACCCAAATACGAAGTATCATATGGATCCATTCACAACAAACAAACACACACACACACACACACAAACACACACAGATACAAAACAAACATCCTGAAACATATCATTTACCTTCTTTTTGGAGGTAATAATCTATCCTGTATGAGCGCTGATTATGTCATAATCATTGAACAGAGCAGAGACAAGGTAAAATGTAACCCCACAAGGTACCGCCACATGACATCACAATAAGTGGCAGCACATATCAACGCCACCTGGCACACCCACCTTGAACTGCACCTCCTCCACGCAGGCGTGGCAGTGCATCACGCAGCTGTAGCCGGCACAGATGATGGACTTGTGCTCCAGGATCACCACCTGACAGGGCAAAACAAAAATAAGTCTTACAGCCAAATATAACCACAATGTACATGTAAGAACAGCAGGTCATCCTCTAATGGTGAAAAGTGTACTGTAAATGCAGAAATGTTTGCGGTGGTTTTATGTTCGCGGTTTTCGTGGTGTCCGTTTCACCGCGAACTTAAAACCACGTGAAAATTTTTCCATGGCATGTGCTACAGTGCATGGTGCTGCCGTGAACTTAAAACCACCGTGAAAAGTCATTTATCCCGCTATCCCGAAATTAAACCCCCCAAAACTTAAATGCATTTACAGTAAGTCTTACGACGTGTCCTTCCGTCCCGGGACAGAAATTTGCTTGCTGGGACAGAAAATAATTTTACCCCATCTGTCCCAAAAATTACATGAAACTGTTGAACATGTACTTTTATAAGCTTAAAATGACATATTTAACCAGGAAAATCAACAACATGGGCTACCAAACAATGAGTGGGAAGGACAAAAATTTAAAGCTGAAGACAGCCCTGTCCTATAGCCATACATAACCACGATGTCCCGAAATAAAAACATGTAAGAGCAGCAGGTCATCCTCAAATGGGGCAAAGTGTTATCTCCAAGCAGATCTACCATATTTCTTGTAAGCAAGGACATACTTTTTTGACATTTCAACTTAGAAGTTGGTGCTTCAGGTCAAAGCCAATGTCCGAGTGCACACTTTAATTACAAGAAACACGGTAATGGTGTCAAGCCAGTATCCAAAGGCCAACCAGGATCCAATTGGCCACCGTAGGCATGCACATGTCAGATAAATTGGTTGGCCCTTTGGATACTGTCCTACCACCAATAGATCAGTGTGAAGATGAGGCAAAGTGTAATGCTATATAGCTGACTGTGTCATGTCTTTAGCCAAACACACCAGGTCAGATCTATACTCAACAGAGGTGTTGGGTTCATTTACAAGCAGCAGTTTGATGTCTAATGACTCCCAATACACAGGACTAACAGCTTAACGTCCCCTCAAAAGGATGACACGTATTTCACATCTTCTAATCAAAGTAAACATCATGTACAGGTGAATGAATAGCTTTAAGTTCTGTAAACAACAGTGATGTGAGCCACCATACCTGAGCATCGAACACCCTCCCTGTGCTGCACACATTGTCTGGTGAACACAACACGAAGCCTGGGATAATGTCCTGCACAAAGGGGAAGAGGATCCTATTATTTACACAATGCTGCAGATTTCAGCATAGTCATTCTTTGCCTCAAAAATAGTTAGAACATAAAATACCATACATTTAGTTAACATTCTGATAGCCTCTTTGCTGAAAAGCATCACATTACAATAACAGCCATTCAAACCTGACATCTTCCTGATAACAAAGCTTAATCTACCTACCCGTAAAATAATACAGGATACAAAAGTTACTCAAGCAACAGGGTAGATCTTGCAAATATTCAGACATTTCAGACAGCATCCAATACTAGACTCTTTCGCAAGTCGCTGACATAAGATAGTGGATGCTATGGGAAACATCTGATTCCAAAATGTACCCAGTTGGTTGAGTAACTTTCGCACTGTGAAAGTTACTCAAAAGTTTCGTACTTCCTTGACAAACTAAAGAAATATTTCTGCACCATCATAACCTACCTCTTCCTCTATACCCTTGAGTCTCAGCTTCAGGTTCTCTCCAGGACTGGCACTTTCCACTTCATTCTCATCTGACTGTAGGGCCAGGATTTCTACAGTTGTCTGGAACAACAAAAATGCATCATTCGTAAAGTATTTCATCAGGTTGGTACTTAACTGTATGACAAAGTTCTTTATTCCCAACCACATACAGCATTTACATGAGCCAACGTTTCGAATATAACAATTAGTTTACCTTTATCCAAAGCCTCATAATATTCAACTCATTGCAAGCTCAAGTCCAAGTCTATTATCAGCCTTGAGTAACCTTGTACCGTAGTTGTTTATGGCTCAGCATTATGGAATAGTCTACCTCTCAGCCAAAGAAGTACGCTAGAGGTACAGGTCATTTAAGCAGAGTATCTCTACAACTACACCACTGTAACCTCCCATTGCTTTTATCTATAGTGTTATTGTTTCTTGATGTTGTGTGCTTGATTGTTATGTGTTTTGATGTTATAATGTTGTGATGTGTCTGTTATTATCAAATGTTATGTAATTGTTCCCCAGGCTTACCTGAAAAACAGGTCAATGATCTGAGTTGTACTGTTGTGGTTAAACAAATCAAGTGAAAGTGAAGTGAAGCATGCTGAGCTGTGTTGTACCTTGTTTGGCATGAGCAACAGCTGCATGCCTCTGGTGATTGTTCCTGACTCCAGCTTGCCCAGTGCCACTGTGCCCATGTCCTTGTATCTGTCTGTGATAGGCACTCGGATGGGCCCGTCCGTCCTTCTGTCGATACTTTGCAATTCATCTAGGTACTGGATTAGGGGTGGGCCACTGTGGAGAGAAAAAAAGAAGGTAGTAATCAGACAATCTGACAACTTAAACATGTTCTTTCAAAATTGTATTCAGTCTTCAGAAACTTCCACTATCTTTTATGACATAAGCAGAAAGTGAATGTTAAATGTGGTACATGTATTAACCTTTAGAATACTGAAGTAGCAATTTGGCACCCAATTCTCTGTTCTTTGGTTACAAGGTTGGATGCAGGGAAAAAGTTAAATGGTGGTTACAGATTGAAATAGACTACTCAAATCTGTAAATTACAGCTCTTGGAAACTGATATTTCTTGCCAATGAAAGAGAAGAGTTGCCAAAACAATGTTTCAACCTGATACACAGGATATATCAAATGAGTAATGATGTGCTTATATTTCTTGTCCTTATTATAAATACACAAGCTCTGCAGAAAAAGAAAATATGCCTATTTTTAAGAAGAGTTTTTAAAAAGTGTCCTTACCTGTACCAGGGACAGATCTCTCTGTCTGGTTCTTTGAGGTTGGCACCGGTATATCCCGATACGGGAATAAAGTAGAGATCCTTCTTGGGGTTGAAGCCAACTTTCTTCAGGAATGGGATAAGTTTCTCCTTGCATTCTTCATACCTAGGGAATTAAAAAACACGAATTCAGCCACACTTTAAACATCACAAGGTAAAATACTTCCCATCTGTTAGTGTATAGGAGTATACTAAACTCCATCTCAATAGCCCTTGGGCCACACATTCCACTACAGTAGGGGCTAGTCCATGGGTAGTGGAGTGTGTTCAACTTCTATACTTACTCATAAGTGCTGAGTGCCAAGCAGACAAAGCAGTACATTGTACATACCATTTTTCAAGTCTTTCATGTTTTAAGCCCCTACACCTTCTAAATCACAGACAGGGTGAAAGACAATAGAAAAGGGTGATTTCAATTTTACCTTGCTTGACTCCATTCGACCGTGGGATCGTCCATTTTGTTGATAACTACAACTATGTGCTTGACTCCTGCTGTCTTCACCAGCATGGCATGCTCTCTCGTCTGACCTCCTCTCTCAAATCCTGTCTCAAACTCTCCTCTCCGAGCAGAAATCACCTGGAACAGACAAATACAAAGTCAAAACAGCTAACTACATTGTAATGTAAAAAAAAAATTGAAAATAAATGTAGGAGCATTCTCATTTGATTGTTTCAAAAAAATGCTTGCAAAATGTGCAAACATTAGTTGCAACAGGTTGTTATGAACCCACTGAGAAACAACTAAGACTATAATTAAGTATTAGACTCCCAAACACCCCCACCCCCAATGAATGTGTAATAGTCCAGGGAAGAGCTTTTTTTTTATCCTGACCATAGCATTTTATTGATTTATTTATTTGATTAAATTGATCATAAAAGACAGAAAAAATTAGTATAAAACACCTCTGCTGGTTGTCGCCACAGAAAACAAAACGTATGGCAATAACAACAATTAGAAAACACATTGCATTGAAAGTTCATAATTCCCTTTGAATATTTCCAATTTGTTGACTTTATACTGATAATAGAGCAACAGTTACCAGAATAGCTATGTCAGCTTGCGAGGCTCCACCGATCATGTTGGGCACAAAGCTCTTGTGACCAGGAGCGTCGAGAATGGTGAAGTGCCTTCTCTCTGTCTCAAAGTACGCTCTCCCTACTTCCACTGTCTTGCCTTTCTCCCTCTCCTCCAGGTTGGTGTCCAATGCCCATGACAGGTACCTTTCAAAAGAAGGAGAAAAAACATTCCATCTGTATGACATATATTTTGTGTCAGATAAGGATATTTTGATAAGGATCAGAGGACTGATCGAAAGCTTGTTGGTAAGCACTTTATTTTGTGTACGGATGTAAAGTTGAAAATTGTAACATAATGTATGACATATATGTAAATGCAACCATATCGACCAAATCAACAACTATGACATCCCAGTGGATGCTTTTGGGAGGACACTACTTCATCTGGTCTGAAATGTGGGTGGTGTGGGAGTAAGGGTGTTGCAAAATACACTGCTAAAAACACTACCAGAAACTGAAAAAATTTGGGGTCCTCAAACCAAAAAAATTGAAAAAATCCAATGTCTGAATCAGTATTCAAATTCTCGTCAGCGACGCACACAAAGTGTGTTCAAATTACTTGATAGAGGCAAATGATACAAGTAGAAGCCCCAGTGACACCATAAAATTAGGACCAGTCAAGAACAGCCATTACCAATGTTATCTTGGCCCAGTATGACATAAAGTGCATTAAACAAAAGCAAAGTCGACCCACCAAGTCTCTCTGTTCTTCTCCTTCGCTTCTCTCTCATATTTCTCCAGTGTCCTTTTGTCCACCATACCAGTCAGGTACCTAAAGTGCCACAAAGACAACATGTTAAAGAAGCAATCGCAAAACTAAGAATGTAACTTAAACATAATGACATAACGTTTCATAGAACCAAACGCAATATCGAATTGATTCACAGTACCACTGATTACTACTTACATGATCTGGCCTCCAATGGTAGACTTTCCGGCATCTGTAGGAAAGAAACAATGGAACTGAGCAAAGTGACAGCTTTACGGAATTGAAAGTTGTACATATATATGTAGGTTTCAGTTCATCCCAATGCATACAAGCATAGACTCTTTTGCAAAACCCCAATGAAAAATGGATGCTTCCATTTCACCCCTTATCCTATATGGAGACAGTGTAAATCTATTTCATGCATTTGTTTATCTATTATCCCCTATTATCCCCACGAACTTAAATGCATTAACAGTATCTTTTGATAAATCTGTACTGACCAACATGGCCGATGAAGATGACATTGATGTGCTCCTTGAGAGGCGCAGAGGGTTCATCTGGCTCTGGAGGCTTCTTCTTGACAGCTGCTGTCGCCTTGGCAGCCTCCTCCTCCTCTTCCTCCTCCTCCTCCTCTTCCATGAGCTCTCCCTCATCCTCTTCTTCTAACTCCCCATTGGCCGCTGCTGCAAGACAAGACGTCATTAAGTAGAATGTATTGGAAAAGCTCTGTAAATTTATTTACACAAGTTTTAAAAAGAGAGAGGAGACTCTGTAGATTTTAGATGACATAAAATGTAACCTCTTTACACCTATACTTAATCTATCTAACTCAAAGCATTTAGCCCATGTTGGGCAGGGATATGCAATAATGATCATTGTCATTCACTCATTGTCATTTAACAATCTACACCACAGCATATCTAGGACATGTCTGTCAAAACCAGACGTTATGCTGCAGCACTAAGGTCACACACCAGGGGACCTAAAATTGACCTTGACCTTCGTTTTCCCAACACTAACCCACAGACCAAATATCATCCCAATCTATAAAGACCTTCTTGAGTGACGTTGACAACAAATAGTTGGAAACACAGGAAGGATGGGAACTAATCCATCTATCATTCTCCAAGCTTAGTACATGCATCCTCCTACGCACAGTTCCCAGCCCAACCAGCTATCCACCTATGTGGGAACCCTGCTATCTGAAGGGCCACTCTCGGTTACTGTGAGCGTCGCCACAAACCAGCTGTCAGCCAATCAGAGAATAGCCTTTCAGTTTTCAGAAGGGATCTCGCAAAGGCCTGATTGGGCGCGATTTTGCCTGGTTCCCATTTAAGGGTAAGCTCATTGTATTCATAGGCAGGGCGGTCAGTAACCGGGGTAGCCCTTCAGATAGCAGGGTCCCCACATAGGCGATTAGCTGGTTGGGGACTGTGCATAGGAGGATGAGTACATGGAACAGTACAGGTACAGGGACCTACCCATGTCGTCTACAGTCCCAGGCTTGGGCTCTGCAGGGGGTGGCTCTGGGTCGTCCATAGGCTCTGCAGAACAGAAACCACCATAAATGTTCCATTAATGAAGGTTAGACATTCAGGGATAGAGGATTATGCTGTTTTTTTCATTCAATATACACCACTGGACAAGCTTTTTGAGAAATAATGGGCATTTCAGATCAGCATGGGTCTTCTTTTATTAGTTCTACAGGTCATTTTGGAATACCTGACAAATATAGATGTGCTCTTTGTGGGAGAAACAGTAATCCTGATAGCCAAAGCTGTGGGGCTGATGTCAATTAGCATGTTACCATGGCCAGTATTGATCAAAGGAGGCCATGTATGACATTTCTGTGTGAGGGAATGGAGTTTAAAATCTCCAACTAAACAATCCCCCTACAACTTGTGAATAGTTGTGATGCAGGAAATTATTTTGGGGTTGCAGAAGAAAAACAACATCAACTTGGCAAGTTGGCTCAGTAGTATGAACCACAAGAAAAATATATTTTGAGCCCTGCCTATGTATCAATGAATCTTATATATCTAGCAATATGTATTTCCGTAAAGCATTTGCTATAGAGAGCAACATAATACAAAAGTACATAAAACAGACCAGATTGTGGTAATAATCCATACCTGTTGTTTTGATCTTGATTTCAACAACCAAGATTATGGATTTGTTTTCAAAGAGCACTCTCACTAATTGAGCACTTGAAACATCAATTATTCAGTGGGTATCAAACAATTGATCAATAGTGTCTCCAACTCTGGATTTATCTCTCTATGCCACTAACCTCATGAGCCACTTGTTGAGGTATAATGGATGTCTGATAACACACAAAGGATGAGCCATGGGTATGCCTTTTGACACTTGGGGTTTCATTGTAAAAGCCATTATGTGTTTATTGTTCCCTAATCTATTTGAGACACTACAGATATCAGCTAATAAACCATGACTTTTTTCAGGGGAAGTTGGTCTTGTTGACTTAGAACCTGAAGGTTCTGGGTTCAAATCCCTGGCAGGCTGCGGTGTTGTGCTCTTGGGAAAGGCACTTTACACCTTTTTCCTTACTCGACATTCAGGTGGGAATACGTACCTAGATTTGGTTGGGAACGTAACGCATTTTGCTGTTGATTTCTACAATACTTGTTAATAGCTTGATTTTGATTTATACATTGTAATACCAAGCGGTGAAGCCTGAAATCAATTACCATGCAAAACTAACTTGGCTAGCCTGCAATCTGGAAAAACATTCCACAAATGGCAGGTGAGTATTCTGAGTTCTGGACAAGGCAACCTTATGACTTACTCTGGTTATGATGTCATACACACTAAGATATTCATATTTCTTTGCTTAAGTATAACAAATATCTAGAGAATTAATGCCACAAGCAGACTGATTGCATTGTCAGCCATGACAACTCTCATAATGCAAAAATATGTAGACACATAAAGGATTACTTTGTTATCGGAAAATAATACCGAAACCCACCATTAGCCTTACATGATTGTTGTAACATGACCTTACTGATATACAGTGAAACTTGTATAAGCGACCACGTCTGTAAGACGACCATCGGCCTATTACGACCGCTTTTGGCCGGTCCCGATTTTCCTCCCCATAGACACAAGCATTAAGCAACGTGGCCAAAGCGACCACTTGTCTTCTGTGACCGCGACCACCCCGAATCCGGTCCGCCCGCGACCGAAATGTTGCCGAAGACGACCGCGTCATTTTCAAGTGTGTAGTGGCCTCGATTTTTGATGATATCTGGCGGGAAATCCGCAAAAATCGGCTTGTGTTTTGGCGAAGAAAACTTGCCGAAACGACTGCGTCATTTTCAAGACTCTAGCAACTGTCGATATTTGATGATAACTTGCGAGAAATATCGCTAAAATTGGCTTGTGTTTTGGCAACTAAAATGTTACCGAAACCACTGCGTTATTTTCAAGGGTATAACATCGTCGATTTTTTATCATAACTGCCGGGAAATGACGGCAAAATCTGTGTGTTTGGGTGGTTCTGTTATCGCGCCGAGCCAAAATCAAACATGGCGCCCAAGAGGTCAAACGGTGTCATTGGGAAAGTCCACTGGAATGTAGGTAGAAATGTTGCGTGCGTTGTTATTGTACTCTACATTTAAACCCTACAAAATGCAAATTTATTTTCATAAAACTTGTTTAAAGTAAAGGTAACAGATATAAGATATCTTTATAACTTTATAACACATTTCATTAGAGAATAAAAGGTGTATGTGTGTCTTTTTGAGAAGCTGCTCACCCCTGCTTCTAGTGAAGCGTCGATTTGTCAACATCTCCATGATTAGAAGCGTCGGTGGGGTTAAACTTGTTTTCTCGGCAAATTTTCGTCTTCTTGGCAGCGTTGAGACTTTAAGACCCGCGCCAGAAGAGAAACAAACTCACCCACATTATTTTCATGGGTAACAGCGTTGAAATGAACCACTTATTTTTCTGCCGTGCTGCCGATTTGAAAGAAGGTTCCCGTCTTGTCGGGCGTGTGTGCGTGTGCTTTTTTGTTATGGCGGTAAGCTCCCCAACTTATTTCTGACCCGTTGGCTGTGATTCACAAAGTAAAAAGATAGGCAATTAGCGTTGTTAACACGAAAATTGCATTTTAAAACACTCGTGGGGCGTCGGGTTCTCCACTGAAAACAGCGATGTTGTTGTAGCAATATGGACCATTGTCTTGACGGTGTCGCCCATTCACAAGTTTTTGACAGACAATGCCGGCGGGAAAAATGACGCTGCTCCGGCAACAAAAAGCTACGAAAATTTGAAAGAATAGCCCTAAATTTTGGTTGGTATAACAATACTATATGAATCATACAGGAAGACCGTTCAACAGTGATAATGTTTCTCATGTGCAAATGTACAGGTTCGTGGAATTAAACTATTTTAAAGACCATTAACTTTGAAGTCATTGTGTCTGTCATTGTATCTTGTCACTTTTTCTTTCTTTGCACAAGAAGACCACGTGTCTAAAACGACCACTTTGCACTGGTCCCCAGGGTGGTCTTCTTAGACAAGTTTCACTGTATTATGGATATAAGATTTATTTTGTGTTAAAGTTTTGTAGTTTGCAGTTGACTGTATGAATGTCAAGGTACTTTCTGTTGTGCCAATGAAGCTTCTCTAATCTCATTTGAACTTCACGTAGGGCAACTGTCTGGCTACCATCCAGTTTGTTCCTATGTTTGCTTCTGCTACCCGTCTGGGGAGATATATGTTCAAATCTTTTGGTGGTAACGTCAGTTAATGAGCGAATTAAGGAACGGAGCACTTGTTCAATGACAACAGGCCCTCTCGCAAGCGGACGGAGGGCATTTCGGGTGTTGGAAGGCCTGTTCAAACAAGCGGTTGAACCCAATCTTTAATTTGCTCATGTGTATTGACTAACCATGCTCCCGTCCAAAATTTGGATGATTGCAGACATTATTAAAGGTTCCCTGACGGAATAGCAGAAAAGTGACTGTATATAGCATATAATAAAAGTCAGAGCGAGAAGCGACTGTATTTAGTGTATAATAAACGTCAGAGTGAACTACCATCCGGATGGCACCCAGGCTAGGGAATTGTAGAAATGAGGAGAGTTTACCTTTTGATAATAACCATGATATAACCACATGTATATAAAAAATTATATGACTTGTTATGTATACAATGAGGGATGATAGATAAGGATAGCTTGGTGCATTAGAGAGGTTCGGTTTTTCTGTATGTGTGTATCTATAACTTCATGTTGAAAAATTCAATTAAAAAAAAAAAAGTTCTACCTTGTGTATCTCCTCCCGCAGCAGTCTCCACGTCCATGGCATTGTCTGCTGACCCTGCTGCTGGGGACGCTGCGTCTGTAGGAAGGACAGAACAGCAGTTTTTTTTAGTCCTTCTCTCTGTTTCATTGTTCCAAGTCAAACTTTTCAAATTATTCACTTGTCCAGATTCTTACAGCTCCAAAAATCTCAGTCCTTTTGTAGCTTTTTAGTGGAATCATCAGTAAACGACTGGATATTTTTAAAAAAATCTGTAGGAAGGACATAACCCCCATTACTGGCAATACTCCACAGGGCCGTAATGGCCACTATATCAGCCACTGCACACGTCTTATCATATATCCACATCAACACAACACCCCGCTGAGCAGCGCTTTACAATGTTAAAACCCTGCCAAGGTTAACTTAAGATAACAACACCTTACTTATTATTTATCTCAGCTCTTCAACTTGAGACGTGGTTTGTAATCTATCCGTTGTCTATAATGACATCGGTGAAGATAATGTTAAAAAAGCTTATAGTGTTATATTCACAACTACCAAAGAAACTAAACTGCAATACTTTCAATATAAGATTGTACACCATTTCTTGCCGACTAACAGTTGGTTAAGTAAGGTAAACCTGGTAGAGAAAGACAGTTGTAACAATTGCGATGAAAAGCATACCATAGAACATTTGTTTATTCATTGTAGATATACTATAGAATTTTGGCAACAATTTAGATATTGGTGGAAAAGCGTGACAAAGCAAGATATACGTTTAAGCAAGAATACGATAATATATTGTGTAATAGAACCAGCATACCTTGAGTTTTGTATAATGATAGCTAAATATAGCCTATACATCTGCTTTGTTAATGACATCAAACCCAGTATCCGACATTTCCTTTTACAACTAAAATTCCGAACATACAACATGTAAGATAAAAGGTCCTTCTCTGTCTGTATCCATCCAAGTTGTGGCACTTGTCCTTTGTATGTCTTTGTAATGTTTATTGAAAAAAAAAAAAAAAATCCGTTGTCTATTCAGAATCTTATTCATTCATTGGGAAAATACAAAATGAAATAATTAACTTGTCATGGTATTTGAAATTTGATGTGTGCTTTTTTTGTCATTGATAATAATAGCTACAGTGCACATACAACTTGAAGATGCATTCAAATGTCAACTTTCAAAATAAAAGCAGATGCATGATCTTTGTTTCATAGACATAGTTTCTCTATATCCAGAAACATGCTCTAATCTTGACAGCAAGACTTATACTGTAAATGGATAAGTGTTCAAGATGGGTAAATGTTCATGGTTTTCACTGTGACCTCTTTGTCATCAACTTAAAACCACTGTAAACATTTCTCCTCTGACAGTAAAATCCTGCATGGCAATTTTGACCCCAGATTTTAAACCACTACAAACACTCCATTTTCAGACCATCACCAAATAGAATCCCCGCAAAGATTTCTCCTTTTACAGTAAACGTAGACAAAGAACTCCTTGCCGCTTCATGAAATTGGGCTAAACCTCAATGCTAGTAAAAACCAACAACGCTGAATCATTTTCCACCAACTTATTACTCTACAGTGCACTTGCTTTCCTAATTGCACATGGCAAGGCCCCAAACACCATTAACTAGCTGGTCCCAGCATCTGTCTACCTTACTGTGGTGACAGTCATGTCAATACTGCTAACCTTTGGCATACAGATATCGGTATGGACTTATTGGCAGAATTTGATATGGACAGTGCTGCAGTCTGAATGCTTCAAGTGTAGAACCACACCCTGGTGTAGGGCTGTCTGTGCATGCTAAGTGGTGTGCATCTAAATGAAGCCAACAGGTGTTTGGGGTGGTACTCTCAACCCCATGGGATGATTTAACATGTGCTTTTCCAAACATATATACATTATGCATTCAGTACACATCATATGACACAGGCTTTCCAAAAGGTGTCAATGGGCTGTGGTATATTATCAATGTTATTCTGTCAGTATTTTGGGAAACTGGTTGTTATTGATTATCAATGCTCAGACGTTTTTGGACTGAGGCCATTTAAGGCCACACCAATTTAATTTCTTGGTTCACGGATTCGCTCGCTCCTATTTTTTGGGGAAAAAAATAAAAATAAAAATTACCACTCAGCAAATTTTCACCATTAATGAAGCCATTCAGCAACTTTCTGGTGTAGCAAATTGGCCTTTATATTATAATCTCCTTAAAGTGTGGGTACAGGTGCTGTTACTGTACAATAATAGTGTTTTTGTACTTTTTTCAAGCTGAAAACTTTTTTTCTTTGTGTTTTGGATTAGCCGTTACCTTTACCCCAACCATTTTACAATTTTTATTTTTATTTCGCCCTCTCGCTCCATATTATTTATGAAAAAATCCGTGAACCAAGAAATTAAATTGGTGTGGCCTAAGGACAGAATATATGACAAGATAGCTAATACTGTAAATACATTTAAGTTCGCAGGGATTTAATTTCACAGTAGCAGGAAAAGGGACTTTTCGCGGTGGATTTAAGTTCGCGGTAACACCATAGACTGCAGTCTTATACCATTATAGAAAAATGTTCGCGGTGGTTTTAAGTTCGCGGTGAAGTGGTCACCGCGAATACCGCGAACATTAATCCACCGCGAACATTTCTGCATTTACAGTACTGCCTTGGAACATAGCACTATCCCACTGGCACTGATGACTGTATCTGTATCTGTATCTATATCTATAGACTGTATTTTCATCTGTATCTGACTCTACCTTATTTCAGGCCTGACTCAAAGCTCTCACTATCTCCCCACAAAACCATTATGAAGCCAATTCACAGGCTTTCGAGTCAACAATGGTAACTTTGCTATTCAATCACTTGTCTTGTCTGCTTGTTAATTCAAACACGGCCTTGTCAAACCAAACTCTCTACATGTAGAGCCTCAAGGGCACTGGCTACATTTGGCCTTTGTCATTAAATATCAATATAAAGTGCATAGAGGTGGTAAGTATGTTTACCAAATTAATAAGGAACACCAACCTTTTAGGGAAGTTGCTTGTTATATTTAGTACCTGTGTTATAAGCAAAATATTTCCTTTACATATTTAAGCTCTATTATTAACACTACCTTTTCAAGCATAGATGAGGACAGCTTAGTATAATCTGACTGTACTGCATCTGGAAAGAACCATACCAAACCATGGTTAACCAGAATTGTGCCTTGTATTTCTACTGTGACTGTGAAGTACATTGCAGTGTTTAGGTAGTATTTTATCTAACAATACAAAACATACGGAAAGTATGATACATATTCACCAGCATTTTCAACATGTTTGGTTGGTGATGCTTACAATGGTTATCAATTGACCACTGGCATACTGTGTATAGTTAGAATACAAGGCCAAAAGCAATGTTTGGGAAAAATAAAGAACCTGATTAAATTGTGATTATAGCAGCCTACCCAACATCCAGTTAGCCCCAGACAGTGGAGTCTGCATTACACAGACTAAAGAACAGTCACCCAAGGCTAGCTACTGTAATTCATTCACTTTGTCTTCTCGGTACCAAACTTTCACAGTCTAAGAAAATTTAACTTGTTCTCAGAACTAAATGTTCACAGTGGCGGCAGGTGCAGGTAAAAAAACAAAGTCGGCAATTTATTTGTTATCAATAATGTTCATGTTACAGTTGTCACCTTGAAAACTTTGAACATAAAAGTACATTGAAAAAATCAGGAATTACCATAAACAGTATATCCTTGGCCCTACCCCTGTGCCCTTACTACTGTCACTGAGATGATATGTCTACGCTACAGCTGGCTAAAAATACAACTGGAAAAGTTGGCTTAACACCAGACAACTTTAACATACACACCTATATGTATACCATCCTGTACTGTAGTGAATTAGGCACCAGATAAGGCAAAGATAGCAATTTCAAAATGGGACAATCCCTACATAACACATACACAGCATCGCTATCTGCTCCATCTATGTTTGTTTACAAATTACGCAACACACTTCCTGTGAAACACCTTATACATAATCTACAGGCACATTTAACTAGTGGCATAAAATAGTATCAAAGCTGGCTTTAAGGAGTATAGCTGGCCAAAGGGTGTCATCAGCCACTGGTAGCCAAACATACTCCTTAGGCCGGCTTCACTCCTCTGGCAGCTTTTGATATTATCTTATGCTACCGTAGGATCTGCTTGGAGATTACTTATTCAACTTTAAGGGGAAGTGTGCGATGTCTCTGGCCATCTGGGCCACTCTCCCCATTTCTGACAAATCTATCATCCAGTATAGACATATAATAACAACTTCTCCCGTCTACAAACTACCAGTCAGTTCAGAATACTGATTGACAACTGTTCAAGGCCATGATCATGATGGGACATATTGAGTTTACAAGCATGCAAGCTTCTGAAAGTAAGAATGCAAGTCAGGCAAGTCTTTTCAGACTCAGCCTAGACAGAAAATTGCTGCAAACAGCTTTAGTTCTTCTACCATGTAACCTTACTTATCAAGTTATGGCTAAGTCTGTAATCTTGTTATCAACTCCAAAATATAAGTATACTGAGTAGTGTCCAGGAAGAGTTATTATTGTTTTGTACAGAGAAATAGGCACCATTTACTTAGACTTGGTTTTCTCAGCCTGCACTTTTCTTACATACTAGTACTCTTTTATTGCAGGACGAGTCGAGGTAAGAAAAGGGACAAGGAAAGTGGAGAATAATTACAGTTTACACTTACAGGAAGAGAAATTGTAGGTTGTAGCCATCTTTAGCTGCCAAAATTCTGAACTATCCAAATTACACTTTCGATAAATTACGACCTTTGTATAGGTTTAAAGAATATAACATTCAAGGTCACTTTACAGGCTGTTGCCCAAGAAGCGAGTCCAATAACCTGACATTTCTTCCATACCGTAATATTGCTGGGCATCTATAGGAAAGAGGGGATAGAGAATGTGGAGAATAACTACATACAGACAATCTTAAAGAGCTTGTAAGTTGTGGATGTCTTTACATACCAAAAGATCATAGTGAGTATCCAAATGACTACCTTTCTACCAGTTTACAAAATATCAAATCCAAGGTCACCTTACAGACAGACTGTTGGCCAAATAACAAGTCCAATAACCAGGTCAATGCCATATTATAATAATGGCTGATGTTAAAACAGGAAAAGGTTATCTAAGGCCAACATACTGTACAACCATGAGGGGTTATTACTTGATGCATGGTGGGCAGTGGCAGTTCAATAGGCTCTATATCGTTCCATGAAACATATGGTACGTACTCAACATGACTAAGCAATGGGCCTGGAGTTTTGACTGTGAAGTTTCGCATGTGAATTCATGGTCAGCATGAAATATTTTGGCATAGTCTACAAGAGAAACAACAGTTTAAGTTTAACGTTATAACGTTACATGTATGATATGTGTAAATATCAGCACCTGACAAATTATTACAAATGCCAAGCTATGTGCTTGCCAGTCTTCTATTGAGATGGGTGCACATGCTCCAGTTAGATCACGGAAACTAAAATGTTAGCGTTCCTGACCAACAATGAATGAAAACCCAGTTCCCCTTTTCAAGCTTTTGTTTACATCTCCTTGAAAGTTGACTGAAAAGCAAGATGGGAGCAGTAGGCCACAAATTGTTTCCCACTAAGTTGTTAATAACAGCCGAGAACACCAACAACACTTCACAACTGACTGCCAATCAACCATACATATGAAAATTCCATAGTGTTTTTCCATGAGGAGATTTGGTACAACGGTTGTTACAGAAAATGTCTTGTTTACCATACATGGTTGAGCATAACAGTGAGTCACCATTATGCCCCCCCCCCCCCACTTCGCACCACATATTTTGAATGGACAGACATCTGCCCTAGTATCTAAACCAGTGACATGTATAATTTACCAACCAAAGAGAATAGAAGAAGTGGTACAGAGTTTTTAGGAAAGACCTGCGGTGATGTAGGCGTAGGCAGACCAGTCAGCTGATCGTGTGAAAAGTGCCATGCCATGTCATATTTTCCCCCATGCCTGCGTGCGCCAAAAACATGGCGGACATTTTTTCGGACAATCGACAGACGTTCGTACGAGTGTACAGACAGCAAGATCAGGTAGAAATCGGCACATCTCCCGACCTAGTATTGCAGGGAACAAAATACATGTCTTCAGATCGAGTATTTTATCAGAATCGTGCGAACCTGGCTGCTGTTCCTGGGACGGAGAGGTCTTTGTCAACCAAGATGGTACGAAATCCGGGGCATTGATGTTCAAGCTGGAAAAAGGCTTCTGAATTTGTAGCGGTGCCTCGGTGTTTGCCGGTCCTGAGTCCGCTACTTGCTCCCAAGAATCGGGCTCCTGGTACTGTCCGTTCGTTGGGTCCATGTTGGGCGTAAAACCGCGGAATTTAAGTAGAAACGGTGCCTTCTGAGAGGCTACAGGAGAACTCACGACACAACCTCGTGTGCCGGCGTGACGTCATCTGGCGCGTACCACGCATGTGCGCACGTGCGGAAGGACGACATGATTGCGCAATGTGATACGGAGGCATGAGAGGATTGAGACAGATTTTTTTTTCATCATGAAATACGGACTTGGTGATATCGAGACGGTTCTTTCTATAAACTCCTTGATTATATGAATGTTATATCAACCTGCATCAATTTTCGTCCGTTCCTTCCAAAATGTTTAGGACTATGTTCCAAAATGTTTAGGACTACAAAATGAGCAAATAACGTTCAGGCTATAACGCCGTTAACCACAATATTGGTTGAAGAATGAAGAAAATATTTGATTGTTTCTGCTTTTAGAGCAGCCGAAGTTGGTAAAAGTACTAGTAAAAGCATCGAATTGTAGCAAATGTGAACTCATTTTAGAATTTAAAAAAAAAACAAATCTGCACTTTTCCTTCTTTGTTTGTTTCTTTATTTCTCTTTCTTTCATTCCTTCCTTCTTCCTCTCTTTCTGTTTCTTTCTTTCTTTCGTTTCACATAACGTTAACAACTGTTGATATTCTGCTGATTTACCGATCAATGAACTAACGTCATTGAACGCGCGAGACATTGTAGGCAGCAAGCCCCTTGCAGTTGGCTCCTCAAATAATCTTTAATATTGGCTTGAGAAAAAGAACCTAATATTCGTCTGGACGGAAATGGTGGGCGATTCACACGAGCGTCTCTTGTAGTTGACATTGACATGTGGAGCCAAATTAAAGTTTGTTCGCTCACTGAAGAGTTCAACAATAAAACTTTGTTCAATACTATAGTTAGTATTTGTTACCCAAGAGTGATTTTCTTAAGAAACGTGCCATTGTGCCACCTTAAGAACTTACAGAGTGTATTTTACATGTATGGTGGCCCCCCTTGGAAAACTTTCAGAAGTCGTAACGGTTAGGGGCCACCCACCTGTTTTGAGATGAATGAATGAATAACGTTAAATAAGTTGTGGAAATGTGTAAAACAAGGGGGGTTGTATCATTGGTCAAAAGTAGACAAACAATAATTGAATTCATTTGTGGCAGCAATGTAAGTTTTTACACTGTACTTTTGAAACGCACATTCATCGTCAGATTATCTTTCTTCCACAACAAGCTCCTTTCTATAAATTCTATCCATTGATTTAAGGGATCAACCAGAAAGTGTCACAAACGGGATTTATTATCGGGGCAAATTCCACCATGCATTTCACGTCATTTTTAGCGTGTACAATTTAATTTTTATTTTATTTTTCTTGCGCAAATTATTATTTCATCCCCTTATATAATCCTTGAGACTTACGCAATGGCGTGACGTTACTATCCACCACCATGCAATGTTTTCTGAAACGTCCCCAATCCGCAATATTGAGGTGAAAGGTCAAAACAAAGATGGCGAACATCACGAGATTTTTTGTCTTCCTGTCGTGTTTTTGTTTTGCCAGCCGTGTTGGGAGCGCTTCAGGGAACAGAAACGTCCTCGTCATTATAGGTGAAGGTTAAGTTCATGTCTTAAGCAACAGAGAAGAAAGGTTCTTGATACAACAGTTGGAGAATCCTATAAAACGTAGGTGGGAGGGGCGTACTAACTCAAGATGATCCATGATGTATAACAAATGATATACCATGTAAACATAGAGCAAGCAGCTATGAAGGGTTACTAGTATATGAAACTCGTCGTGGGAGAAAGTTATGTTTTCATGTGGTGTATGTTGACAGGTAGCTTTCTTCTTTGTCAGGGGCATATGAATAAAATTGTGTTGTTCAAGTTGTAACAATTTATGAGCAAAGCAAAGTGCCCTGCCAAGAAATATTATAGACAGGAAGTCAGCAACCGGAAACTTTATTTTTATAATGTAGGGAATGTTTTTGGTCATTGAAGAAGAAGAAGCTATGGTGTTGCCATTAGCCACGGGGAGAAATGGTGGAATTAAAGTATCATACTGAGTAATAATAAGCTCTTTGGCAGAGTTCACTATGCATGTGCAGAAGACAGGAGTTCTTGGGTAATATTGCCAGTGAACATAAGGCCCCATGAACATATTACTACTAAACGTTGTGCCATTTTGCAGGCACCATTAAGTTCCAGACATTGTTACCCATATCAAGACAATGGTGGAGACGAGACAGTTTACGTCTGACGGGCCTTTACCTTTGACATACGCACAAGCGTAGTGAATTTTGCAAAGGAGTTTAGACCCCATTCATGAGTCCATATCTTGATGTCTTTATGTTTTACAACAGGTGACGATGCAGGTTTTGAGATGCAGGTGTACAACAACACGGTGTGTAAGACCCCTCACCTGAACAGCCTGGCCAGCCGCAGCCTGACCTTCACACAAGCCTTCACCTCTGTCAGCAGCTGTTCACCCAGCCGCTCCGCCATCCTCACAGGTCAGGGCAGCAACTAGTCTTCAAGCAGATCCTCGGTGGCATGCAGTATAATGCACTCCTGTATGATCTAAACTGTGCATACCTGGGGATACTGCACTTGATTTATAAAGATCTCTCAAACACACTTTTCAAAGTGGCAGTATGTAAGCTTGCCATTGGACCAGACAAACGTTATTGGAGGTTGAATGCTTTTTTGGGACTTTAAAAAAGTAGTTGCTGGTTGGGGAAGACAGGTGGTTGCTTGGAAGGGGGTCTTAACTATGTAAAAATGGACAGGACTGTTTCAATGTGTACTCTGACAGCAGGTGGTTGCCTGCGGCAGGTTGTTTTTTGGACAGGTTTCACTGTACTACTACTACAAAAATGTTGACATTTATAGCAAAATAGGGTGGGTGTTGAATTCATGGCTGGATTTTATGAGGCTGCATGCTGCTCCCTAATCTCCAAGCAGATCCTCAGTGGTGGTCAGGCAGTGTCTATGAACCCATTGCAAAAATGCTTGTCTCTTCTGCTTGCCTACCCCATAATTTCAACCGAGGTGACCATTTTTAAAAGGGCCCATGTTAGACAGTCTGATGGAGACAATCATGGACTATATTCAGTCAAACAAATGAAAATATTTGTTAGACATGCCAATATTTTTGTTGTTTGTATTTCGTTTCCAGGTCTTCCCCAGCACCAGAATGGCATGTATGGGTTGCACCAGGGCTACCATCACTTCAACTCTTTTGACACTGTCAGAAGCTTACCTCTCCTGCTCAATCAATCTGGAATAAGAACAGGTATCATAGAAATAATCTTCAGAGCCATATTTGCCAAAAATTAGATTTCAGCTACAAATTACAGCTACAGTACAAGACCTTATCTAACTAATTCTAAGTAGCTACATTTTGTATTTCATAAATGACAATTTGTAACTGTCACATCCATTTATGCCTAAATTATGGGTATGTCTTTTAAAAGAGGTACCATACTAACAAACACGTTTGTTTTACAATAAATCAGTGGAAGAAAGCCAGAACATATCATGTAGACACAAGTTAGTACTTGACTGAGCTGTACCTATCTTGAAGATACATTGTAACTACTAGTATATGTTATTCATTAATTTCTTCCCCAGGGATTGTAGGTAAGAAGCATGTTGGTCCCGAGTCCGTGTACCCTTTTGAGTTTGCTCACACTGAGGAGAACAACCACATCATGCAGGTGGGCAGGAACATCACCCTCATCAAACTCCTGGTCAGGAAGTTCCTGCAGCAGAAGGATGACAGGTGGGGATTCTTACCGACCTCAGTTCACAATTTTATTTACCACATTTCATTATATTGTACTTATATATTTTTCCTCTATGTTGATTTCATATATTACATTCAATTTTCTTCATTGTTGTATAAGTTTTAAATTTCATTATTTGTACTTGAATGGTCTCCAGGAAGAAGTGTCACAACATTATTATACACTAATGGAGGTCTGAATAAACAGACTGTCCTAGGCTCTCTTTCCAGTAGATGGCAATTGCTGACTGACCGTGGGTTGACAAGGATTAGATTCGTGTGATTTAAAAAAGAACAAAATACACAACACGTTCAATTTTTTAAAAATTGGTGCCTATAGTTAGTTCATTGAGTGATCTGTCAAGTGAAGTTTAGTAGTTATGGAGTAACGAGCTCTGGCAAACCAGACGTATTTTAGATACTCATGTATCCCTTTTTTCATGTCATAATTTGTTGATTATTCCTTAATAAAGCAGAACATTTATTAAATCCTGGTAATACATTTATCATTCTAGGCCCTTCTTCCTGTACATCGGATTCCATGACCCTCATCGCTGTGGCCACACCAACCCGCAGTTCGGGAACTTCTGTGAGAAGTTTGGTAACGGGGAGCCGGGCATGGGGCTGATTCCTGACTGGACTCCTGTGCACTACTCCCCAGAGGAAGTGGTGGTGCCTCCGTTCGTACAGGACACGCCAGCGGCAAGGAGTGACCTGGCAGCTCAGTACACAACCATCAGCAGGTTGGATCAAGGTGGGCTGTTCTTCTTCTTCTTTCATTTTGAGGCAGCCCGGATACCATACCCCAACCTCAAAAATATATTTCGTGCTGGGATATAGATACTTGAGATCGGGCTGGGGTTTGGTAACCAGACTAGTTTTGAGGCTACCAACTTCAACTTGCTGAAGACCTTTGTAGCCTATATACTCATTTTTCACTTGAGTGAAGTGAAGAAAGTCGTGTAAAGTGACTTTCCCAAGGGCACAGGATCAGTGACACGCAGGGTTCAAACTCGGGACCTTCTGGATCTGAGTCAAACGTGCTGCCGATTGCGCCACACGGTCTGGCTGCTGTTCTCCTTTTCTACATTCTGTCTTCATAGCCACTCCAAATATTATACCATCTTACATCTTCGCCAGGTAGGCTTTAGGGCCTGTCAGCTGAGAGCATCGTCTTTTCCATTTTTCTTGATCTCGGAAGATCCCTTCCATTTTTTGATAGATTTTTTGTGTAAGCTTTCAATCCATTATCTGCACGCATCAGGTACTCTTGCATAGTGCACCATCATTCTCTTTTGATGCTTTCTTTCTTCTGTCTTGACAGCCATTCCATGTTATACCATTGAAACATTTTCAAGTGCTCTTTCTGACAATTGTCTGCAGGCATCAATGCTGATGTATTTGGTGGCTGTAGAGATCTCTATAGCATTTTAAATTTTTTGCACAGGCCCTTCAGTTGGCTACTTCTCTGTGTGTGCTCTTTGGATCACACTTATTATGTAGATTTGGTTAATGATGTTAAGACATTTACATTTATTACAGGTTACGTCGATGAAGGTTAGACATGCAGGTAATAAGATACGCCGCAGTTCCAAAATTATATCCAGTTGCTTGAGTAACTGCTTTTTGGTGTATTTACAGGTTCCCTTCTGTTCTTAGTAACAGTTTGAAACATGCATCAACTTTTCTTGTGTCCTTGTAGGTATTGGCCTGATCCTACAGGAACTACAAGCTGCCGGCCACGACAAGGACACGCTGATCCTGTACAGCTCCGACAACGGCATCCCCTTCCCCAACGGTCGCACCAACCTCTACAACTCTGGCATGGCGGAACCCCTTCTCCTGTCCTCCCCCCTCCACACCTCGCGCTGGGGTCAAACCACCGACAGTTTTGCCAGCCTGCTGGATGTCGTGCCAACAGTACTGGACTGGTTTGGGCTGGAGTATCCAGAGTACGAGATATTTGGTAAGAACAAGTTAGTGAAGCTGACGGGGAAGTCTCTCCTGCCAGCACTGAAGGAAGAACAGTCGTGGAACACGGTCTACGCAAGCCATGACCTTCACGAGGTCACCATGTTCTACCCCATGAGGATTATAAGAACAGGAGACTATCACCTCATCCAGAACCTCAACTTTGCCATGCCCTTCCCCATCGATCAAGACTTCTACCTCTCCCCAAGCTTTCAGGACCTTTTGAACAGGACTAGGAAGGGGCAACCCTTGCACTGGTTCAAAACGCTGAAAAACTACTACTACCGCCCTCAATGGGAGCTGTATGACCTAAAGAGCGATCCACAGGAGACCGTTAACCTAGCGGATAACAGTGACTACCGTGACGTGTTGCAGGAGCTGCGCAGCCAGCTGCAAGCCTGGCAGAAAGTGACCTATGACCCCTGGATTTGTGCTCCTTGGGGAGTTTTGGAGGACGAAGGCCCATATAAGGACAACCCCGTCTGTATGAGTATGGACAATGGAACATGAGAGAGTTCTTACCATAGTCGCACAGTCGTTACACAGCAAAGTATTGATTAGATGAGTTATCAGTTTTATGCAAATTATGCAGGTGAATGTAACGTTAATACATATTCTAAACAGGGTCTCCAGCTTTCATTTTGTGCTTGGGTAATGCATTCAATTATATGAATGACATCCATGCGAGCATAGCCATATTTAGATTTCATAATGAAGGCAGCATCCTCTTTTTTTCACGGTCTTTTTTACTTTTTCAAAAAAATCATTCCAAACCCTTCAAGTACACATTGTATAAAGCACTTTAATATATGACATTTCTGTTTTATTGCTCAATACATTTATTAGAACAACTAATGTATGTACAGGGTCTCTGTGAATAAAGCTACAGAAAAGGTACAATGTGAGTTTAAAACGGAAAAAATTGCTTAAGGTAAAATGTGAGTTTCAAACACAACATTTATATGAGGACAGTAGAATTCATTCCTCTAGATTTTTCAGCTATCCTTGAACTTCGAAGGACTAACTGGAAGACAGTTTTACATGATCTAAAATAATGCTAGTACAGAATGGCAATACAGTGCAATTTTCAAGTGAAGTAACCTGTGATTGTGTGAAAGACTCAATGGCACACACAGTACATAAAAATTTAGTATAATTGACAGTGACACACATACAGTAGAACCATGTTCAGGATGTAAAAAAAGTTTCAGACTGTAGAAAAATATTGTTGGTAAAAGGATGATATTAGTACTCTTCATTCCCAGCATTCACTTCTTGTAAGAAGACATTTTTGGCTGCAAAAAATATCCTGTAAGATCACTGCTCTACATTGCTGATTCTATTTCATTCTTATCTGTCAGGTATGTTTTTAACATATTGTTACCTGCTGAAAAAGATCATTTTAAGATAATGGCAATGCTCTGTACGTCTTACAATTTAAGGCCACACCAATTTAACTTGTTGTTTCTAAGAAATGTTTTGTAAAATCATAAGAACAGGAGGCTGGGAGTAAAACATGCTTTTCAATCTGTTCACGTCAGTTTCTGAAACTGTATCGACTAAGGTACAGACTTTCCGCTCAGACTATATTTTCATAATTATACAGTTCAGATGTAGAACATCCAGATTCAGAAATACCACCTTACCTTTTAGTTAAACATTGTTGAATGAATTTTTAAAAAATGTTTACGTCTCATACCCTAATTTAGCAATGTAAGGTTGTAACGGTATGTATGTGTATGCTTATTTGTTGCAAATAAACCAATCATTCATTCAGTTATGATGATATTCCAACCCAGCATTATTTTTACAAAGAATTTGAGAACCGAGAAATTAAGTTGGTGTGGCCTCACTGAGATTCCATGGTTTGTATCAGCTCCTTCCCCCGGTAGCTCCGCCCACATAGTTATTGATGGCCGACTGCAGCATCCTGGCTCTCTGCGCCTCCTCATCCCTGATCCTGCTGATCTCAGCATCCTTCATCCGGACCTGCTCCCTCAGGGATGTCACCTCCGTCTCAAGGTCGCGCCTCTCCTCACGGTGCCGGTGGTTCTGGTCTGGAGAGAAAGGGAGATGGGAGGATTGTAGGACCAAAAGGAGGTAAAATTAAAACCAGCATTTTTTATTTACATATAAATACTATAAATACAAGTTCGCGGGGATTTAATTTTGCAGTAGCAGGAAAAAGGACTTTTCACGGTGGTTTTAAGTTCGCGGTAGCACCATGCACTGTAGTCTCTTACCGCCATGGAAAAATGTTTGCGGTGGTTTTAAGCTCGTGGTGAAGCTGTCACCGTGAAAACCGCAAACATCAAACCACCACAAAAGTTTCTGTATTTACAGTAGTTAATTTTACTTGTTGAAGTTGTATCTTATTTGTTGAAGGATTGACATAAATCCTAAAAGTAAAAGGTGACATCACCATTTCAAGATGTCAACCCAGAAACCAGGCTGTGAGGTTTGATCCACTCACTCTGGGAAGGACCCCTAGTCTTGTGTGGTGTCTTCTTTAATGTACTTGAGGTGTGGGACCTCCATTTAACGTCCTATCTGAGGGCAAGTCAATGATTTGTTATGATGCATCCTTGTAATCTCCAAGCAGATCCACGGTGGCGTAATATAGTATCAAACCCACCGTAGGTGGCCATTTGACTCCCTTTGGCCGGCTATACTCCTTGGCCAGCATTGATACTATCTTATGGCACCTTAGGATATGCTTGGAGATTAGCATCCTTGTAATAAAAGGAGGATAGTAAACATTGCAGTTCTTTTTTTTTAGGTCACTGATTTGTTCAAAATTTTCTTATGTCAGTCTCTGAAGCAAGTAGAAAAGTACAAGAAAAGTACCTATTATTAATGCCATGTGTATCACATCATAGTAATTCATGGCAACATGTGTATTGTTAATAAATTTAACATAATTCTTACACAACAAAGTCTTCAATACAAGCTACATGATCTTATGGCACTAACAGTTAAACAATCTAACAGATAAAACTCCTCCAGTGATTTCCTTTAAAGATCAAGGGGGAACCAGCCATTCTCCATGAACAAGTATATCCTTCACGTTCAACTAAATGGGCCACAGGTGAATTTGTATTCTACTCCCATTGCTCATGAGATGGCTTCTGGCCAATTGTGTGTTCAAGTTCATTCATCATTGCAGAGTAAGAGACAGGCAGAGCTATGAAGTATGACTAGGGTACAGCCCTGTGTTAACTGTGTCGTAAATCATGCGGAGGAAGAGTTGAATTAAGGATGTGTCTGGAGATGTTAACAAGGACCTTTGAGGCTGCAAATTATATTGATGTACTTGAACATCCTGACTGTCAAGGACACAAAGATACATGTACAGGGCCAGGGTTTTCTCTAGGACATTCCCTCCAACCCAGGATGGAAATTTGCTTCAGTCTTGTGATAGACAGAATGTTGATTTGATGACATGAAAATATATTTTTTGAGTTTAAAATGTCAGATTCAACAATGAAAGTTAACAAATTTACAATGAAACCAAAATTTTCCTTTGCAACGTGCCAACCATTAATCATGGTTTGCCAGCCAAGGCCTGTGATAGACACCTCACCCTTTCTCAAACCTTGGATTAACACCTGTTAAGAATATGAACCTTAACATCTCAATAACGAGAATTATACTGGTTAATGTGTAGCCTTTTAAATCAGAAATTCTGGGGCAACAGCAACTAAGTGCCAGTCTTACTATCAAAACTGCTTGCGCTGCATCTTAATCAATGGAAGTCTGATCCTCTGGACCTGGACCGTACCTCTACCTGAATTTTCTGCACTGGTACCCACTCCTAGTTCTGTAACACCTCAATGACAGGAATGTTTAAATCAGAAATCCTGGGTCTCAGTCAAACAAAATTTCCTGCATTGCATCTACATCAATAGAAGTCTGACCTCTGAGTTGTTTTTCTACTTTCTCCAGCCTCTCGTTCAGCTCGCTGTTGGCAAGTTTCTCAGCCTCCAGTTTGGACGTCTGCTGATTCAGCTCCAGTCGAACCTTCTCCACGGCTGTCATCTTCTCCGCATTCTTCCCAGCAAGCTCCTGAAAAGCACATCAGGAGTTGAAGGGTTGTTTTATGTAGTCGCCTTGGGCTTCAGAAAACTATTTTGTTAAAAGGTGCTGTCAAAACACAACATTTGAGTATAAATTCAATGGTCAGGAAGTGAAGACTAGCCGACTGCTGCCTACCCCTGTGTCAGGGACCTCAGCAGCAGTATAATCAAATACTACTATATGGATACTACTAGGAATGTCCTACTGGATGGGATAAAAAGTTGGAGGTCCTGCATTTGAGGAGAGCCAAACTTCAAGCACGTTAAAGAACCCACCACACTTATCAAGAAGGGTAGGGGTCCATCCCTGTACATGAGTGCATCAAACATTACAGTCTGGTTTTACTCAGCCTGTACCATGTACCAGTAATATTAATGCAAAAATGTTCGCAGCACCCGGTAGTTTCAAGTTCGCGGTTTTTGCGGTGAACACTTCACCGCAAACTTAAAAACCACTGCGAACATTTTCCATTATAGTATGAGACTGCAGTTTATGGCAGTACCGCAAACTTAAAACCACCGCAAACACTCCATTTTCCTGCTAATGCGAATTTCAAAGTAAATCCCGCAAAAAGTTAAATGCATTTACAGTATACAAAACAAATGAAACGCCCACCTGGTTGATCTCCTCTATCTTCCTCTTGAGGCCCTCGACCTCCATGACAGCCCCCGTGTGCTTGGTCTGGAGCTCGGTGATCTGTGATGACTGGTGGTCGCTGTGGTTCTGGGGACACAGAAATATCAATTTAATGGCGCAGTCACAATCACCATAAGCTGTCGTACAATTCTGACATCAAAGAATTTTCAAGCAGACTTACAAAACCAACCATTGACAAGGATCCAAGGAAGCTTTTTCCATAACAAGGCGGCTAAAGTTTGTACAAATCATGCATTACTATCACAGGAATGCTTTCAGATCACAACCATTCAACAAATACATAAAATAGGGACGAAAACCCCTAAATTTGGGAAGCATTTCAATTTTACTTCAATCAGTAGGTATAACATTTCATGTACACATATATTCTATTTGCAAGTTGAACATGGATGTCAATGATTTAAGGAGATGAACTTTGAAATCCTTGACTGTCTGTCTTGCTCTGCAGCTTGTCACTCTCCTTCTTCATTAAAAAGACCGCTTGTCTGAGATGACCAGATTATCTAGGTCCCTTGGGTACTCTTGTAAAAATTGTAATAATTGTGACAATACCTGTAACTCTTCCTTGGACATCTGTTCCATGCGCAGCCTCTCTTCCAGCTGGGTAACCCGCTGTTGCTACAGGTGGAAATGTTCACATTTGAATCTTGAAGGAGAAAGCTTTTTTTACGTTGAGAACTGATCTATCTGCACTGATCATTATACAAAAAAATGTGCATGTACTGGGAAGTGGAGCTCAAACCTCCCCTTCCACTCCCATTTACCTCCCCAACCGAAGTCAGGTACCCATTTTTTACAAGTGCATGGAGTGAGGAAAGTAACGTGTAATGTGCCTTCAGCAAGGGAAAAAGATAAGTAACAAGACAGGATCTGAACACAATATGACCCCATACAGTACAATTGGTCTCACTCTAATTTTGTATAGAGGAGGCTTGTATTTCTCTACAGCTACAGCAAGAGTGAAGCTGAAAGTTGCAGAAGTACCTGTTCATGTTTGATCCTGGTCTTGGCCTGTTGCAACTGTTCCTCATTCTTTGACTTCTCCGACACCAGGGAAGACTTGTGACGACTGATTTCCTATAGCACAAACCAAAATGCTGCTTGATGACACAAGTGCAACACAGAGGAAGACAATCAGGTGACAATCAGCTGGAAATTGTTTTGCCTTTAGAGTCACCAAATTAGTTTTCTCAGCATACTTGCAGTGGCTACATTTGTATATATAAACTTACCCGCACCAGCTCTGGCCTTAGGCTGCAAGACAATTTTCTATGATTCTTCAAGTACAAAGGCTCCAAGCTACCACAAACTAGCCACCATACTACCAACATATGTACTAACATACTCTCCAAGAAGAGGTTTGGCTCCAGCTGTTTTATTGACATTTTTAGGCGTTCGTTTTTCTTTTGCGTTTTTTTCTTCATGTCTTCCAGCCAGTTTAGTGCTTTTTTTTAAATGTCTTAAATTGGCCAAACTAGCTGTCCTAACAGTAGTAACACTGATTCTAGGCTCTGTTGAGACAATAACTCTGACCTCCTCCAGTTCCATCCTGTGCATCTCCATCTTCTGTATGCGCTCCTTCAGAACCCGCTCCGTCTCCTCCGCCTCCAGCCGCACTCTGCTCACCTGGCAGGGGGAAGAGGAGATACATGGATGTCAGGAACATTTTACAAAGAGAAGTTACATGTTGTAAGAGCTAAAACCATAACTATGGCAAAAATGTAAGATGAAAGAGGTAATGCATATATGGATCAAATTTGGGGTTTGGGGACTTACTCCTTCTTCATTTATGAAACTAACAACTTCAATTTGCTGAAGATTCTGTAACCTTAGTATACAAAACTGTACTGTAATGTTTGATCCACCTCCTGTTGCCTGAGGTGTTCTGCATCCTTCATGGCATCCTTGTGCTTCTGCTGTTCTCTCTGTTGTCTCTCTGTATGTGTGAGAATAGATAAAAGGATTGACTCAGTTGACGATTTACACAGTACGGTATAGTAACCACTTGTTCTTGAAGTCACAAATATACCATGATGACTGGTTACATAACTATTTACCTAATAGTATTTGAAAATCTGCCAGTCTGAGACTATTCTGTCCCTTTGTAGTACCTTTGCCAAGTAAACAGTAAGTGGTTTCTGACTGGCGATTTGTAGTATGTGACTACAGTACAGAATTGTAAATGCAACGCGGGATGGTGCTACCATGAACTCAAAACCACCGCAAACACTCCATTTTCCCGTTAATGCGAAATCTAATCCCCGGAAACTTGCAAGTTTGACTGTATCTTATTTTACGTCCTCTACAGAATTCTGTTGGCACCAAACCTTACCATCAGACTGTGTGTTTGTAACCTTGATCTGTGCGTTGAGATGTGCGACAGTTTCCTTCAGCTCAAACACCTGGTCCTGCTGGGCCCGGTTCCGCCTCTCTAACTCGTCCACCTGTCAATCAAATGACATCTATCAAGGTTTCCAATAACCACAGTCGGTGATTTCTCGTTGTTCCAATCTCAAAGTTGTAGTTGTATATCTTTTTATTATAATCACAGTCTAATTAGATCTAGTTGATTTCAAAAACATAGTTGTATATAGATAGTAAACATCACCAGCCACATGTTAAATATTTTGTCAAAAGCACATTTATGTCCATCATGTAATTTCATATATTCTACATTGAGCTTTTAGTCTATTCCAAATAGCTACTTCATGCCTAGACTCCCTTGCAGTCTTCGGGAAGGGGCTGTTTTTTTTGGGGGGGGGGGGGCCTAGCTCTAAATGTTATGAAGTAGATTTCTAGCGAGGTCAACGCCCATGAAGCCGGTTCTTTCAAATGCAGAGTAACCAATTAACGTCAGACCGGTGGTACGCGAGGGTCAGGGAGGAATGTTTCATACCTATTGTCCGTCGATTACTAGCTGTTAAATACCGTCACTACATTACAAAGGACATCTTTGTGGGGCTTCCTTTAGTTTGCAGCATGTATTTTTATGAGCTGGTCCCTTTGAATGCTGGTTATATAGAATAGAAGGACGGACTGAATAATCAGCAAACAACACGACTTGAGTGCATAACGCATATATTTGACAACTTACTACAGCCGCTGTACACCGGGTCATCAGATACGTCTCTTTACCTTGTTACAAGGTACAAGTTGTAAGTTGTAGAACTACGTACTGTTTTTATTTTTGTGAATGCAAGGAAATAGCACTGAAACATAGGGTGACACGTACTAAAAGTCACAACTTTTTTGGGGTGACAACATTTTTGGGGAGTGACAAGAAGCGAAACACTTCAGTTACAAAAGTACGACCGCATAGTGATAAATAGTAAAATATTCAACAAAGAAAAAAACTTTTTAAAAAAGTAAAAAAAATTGCACCACGTCAGGTTCGAACTCTGGTCCAAAAGTTAGAAATCCAATCACCAGTCAACTACGCCACGAAGCCTTGCGATTCAATTTAATGAAAAAAGCGCGTAATAAAAGAGACGGAAATAAACTGTAAGGCCATCATTTCAACAAGTTTAATGGCAAGAAAACTCGCTACAGTCCCATCACCTTTTGATCACCAAAGTAAACTTTTTAAACTGATATGTAGAGTTGTTTGTGAGCAAGTAAAGCTCCCGCACGGTGCAAAATGACGAACAATAATGCCTGCTTGATTTGAGTTCACGGCATTTGCATGATAAGGAAGGGTGCGAAAAGCTCGCAGTTATCGCCCAATGTCAGTGACCTGCCAGCAGCTATCTGATTGGTCCTCGCTAGAAACTACTGAATGTCAAATAGTCTACACGGGGGGGGGGGGGGCGCGTTGGTCTGCGATTTTCAACGTTGGCTATGTTCTATTGTGCCAGGAAAGGGAGTTTGTTGAGAAAGGGAGTTTGCCGTGATAGCGAGTTTCTGCAAACTCCCTTCCTCAACAGCCCTTCCCGAAGACTGCAAGGGAGTCTACTTCATGCCAAGATCTGCATAAAAAGTTTCAGTCTACATGTATGGTGAAAGGTGTCACAGACTGAAGTATTGACACAACTCAATAGATATTGATCCTCTTTAAGATTGTTGCTGAATCACTACAAGAATGGCCCATACACATTGATTCAAAAGATTGGAAAGAAATTTACCTCCCACTAGTGGTGCGTACCGGTTCGTCGAACCGGACTTGGACTTGCTATAACTTTCGGTTCAAGTCCGGTTAAAACCGGAACGTCAAAAACCGGTTTTCTGGAAAGCGGAAAAAACAAGCGGAAAATGTCGAATTTTGCCGTGATTTCCCGATAGTTTTTATTAAAAATCGATGTTTCTACACCTTTGAAAATGATGCAGTCGTCTTTGGTAATATTTTGATAGCATGCGGCCCAGCGGCGGGCGCCGGATACGCAAATGGGTAGCTGCAGTAGAGCAAGTCGCTTTATGCTTGTGTCTAACGTTAATTGGGAAACTTTAGCGACCGTAAAAAAACGGACTTATAAGTCCGGACCTGAACCGGAATCTTTGGACTCGAGTCCGGACCTGAACCGGAATGTGAGCTTCGGTACGCACCACTACCTCCCACTAGAACTTTTCTTCAACACTCAAGACCCACCATATACGTCAACTAGATCATCAACTCTTTTCATATCATATCAAATATCACATTTTAGTTACCGGTACAATCTTCAAGTGGCATCACAAAATCAATGAAACGGTGACTTGTGGCCCTGACCTTTGACTCCAGCTGCAGGTTCCTGTCGTGCACCCCTGCCAGATCCTTCCTCATCTTGGCATCAGAAGCATTACGGTCCTGCAGACATGACAGCCATTAAAGTTCACTTCAACTGTCTCATCACACTTCATCTATCACATTTAGGGCTTGAAGGTGATTAAATCTCTGAGTCCTGTTTTCAATCTCAATGCAAGCAATTCATGTGTGACAATTTGTTACTGAAAATTTCAATCAATGTCACAAGTGTCAAAAAAAATATCTGTGGTGTTTTAAAAAAAAACATTTGTCTCCTCTTACAATTTGGGACTGAAAATTCAAATGAAAAATTGAAAATCTGTACAAATTTCTTAATAGGGGTGCCACAGGACCCAATTTTGTTTTCGCGACTTTGAATTCTTCTTTGGGGTGAATTTCTTTAACTAACCTCTTTTACCCTGAAGAGATCATTCTGGAATTGGACTTAAGATTTTTTAGGCTTACACTTTCTCATTTTTTTCCCTCAGCAAAGTTGAGCTTCTTACCTCTTTTTCCTTCATGAGCTCTGCCTGATGGTGCACCTGTGACTGGTTGTTCTCCTGTCGTGACTTGGTCAGCAGCTCCCCCAGATCATGTGACTTCTGCTCAGCCAATGCCAGGGCTGCTTCTGTCATTTTCAATCTGTTGAAAGAGATTATGATTTTCTTATTGCGGAAGTCTATGTCAGATGAATTGTTGTGAAAATAGGACAGAAGCCGATGATTTGTGATGCCAGAAATGTTGAGAAAAGCAGATAATATATAAATGTTGAAAAATATTTTTGGCAACTCCCAGGGCAGTATAAGAATCTGGAATTTGTAACTGCTTGAAAGGTACATGAAAATACTTTGTTAATGACTGTGACATAAAACCATGTAAAGTCATACGAATTGTTCAAATCCAAACATTTTGGACATGAAAAAATTGTTACATATGATTAAGAAATTATGCTCCATACACATTAAGAACACAATGATTTCTGCAACACAAAGAAAACGTACTTGGCAGCCAGAGAATTGAAGTTAGACTTCCTCTCCTCCAGGGCTTCTTGCAGGCGTCCAATCTTGTGCGCCGACGAGCGTTGTGTCTTAGACATATTCTCATTCTGCTGGTCTATCCTGTCCAACAGGTCACTGACCTGCACAACACAGGTAGCAGATACAAAATGTACTGTCAGCTTTAAGCATCCTGCCTGTATCTAGCTATAGCTGTCCGATTTCTAGAGGGGCTCCTTGCACTTGCTGCCCTGATTTTTTTGTGGCAGCAAGTTCAAGAAGCCCCAGAAAAAAATGGATGGTACCCCAGGCTAGTATGCAGGGCAATAACAGCCGTTTCCAACTTATGTACACTCAGGCATTAAATATTTTCACTCCCACTCATTGTTTGAGAGTGCATGCCGTTGGTTTTTATTCAATTTGTTGAATCTGTTATTTTAAGATTACAGAAAATTGAATTCATTTTTATCAGTCATGGATTTGGATACTCTGAATGGACAGGGTGAAATCTTTGTCTCTCCCAACAAGAAAATATCCATCCTAGGACAGGTCTTGGAGACAGCCATCTACATGTGTCCACTTCTCCATGGCAGCAGCTCCCTTGTTTCACAGGGCAGGAACTACTGGGACTTAGAACACAAGCTGCAATTCTGCAATTTATAGCTAGCATGTGCCACAAAACATATCACATCTTCTTACCTGTTTTAACAGATACCTTCTCCTCATAACATACCAGAAGAATGTGGACCAAGACACTGGATCAACAACGTTAACTCTCTTCATACTCATCGTTCAACTGTACAATGTGCTTACCTGTTATCCACAACCCTTTCTTAGGCCCCTCTCAATACAATAAGCAACTATCAAAACCAGTTAAACTCACATGTTTAGAGCGGCTGCCTCGGTAAGCTGTCATGATGACTCCCTGGTTTATGCAACATAACGTTTACTAAAAAAGTAACTGATTGATTTTGGAAACGATCAGACATTTTAGACAGCATCCACTAGCACTACCATTCATCGGTGACTGAACGCAATCTGTTGTTCACCAGGTTTTTAACCAAAACTAAATATGGATTTTGGTTAGAAACCTGCCTCCCTGGTATAGCTTATTTTTCTAGGCATGAAATAGACAGAGAGAGATCAAACCAAGCAAGGCACAAGTGTCAAACATTCACTATTGAGTCAGCTTAGTACACAACCACAATATGCAGACTTACAGGCCTCTAGGGAGCCAGTCTATAAACACTACCTTAACACCTGGATCCGTCCCCAGGTGGCTTACAGGCTAGCAGCGCCCATGAATGATTTATGCCCATGTGGTACTACAGATGGATGTTCTTACTGAGCCTGACACTCCGAGTCTACAGGGACGGATCCTACATGTTAATCATTGTAGATGGGCATTAATACCGAGAAGACAGCCAAATCCCACGAGACATATCACTGATGACTGATACACTGTAAATGCTGAAATTTTCATCATGGTTTAATGTTTGTGGCTTTTATGGTAGCCCCACTATTGCAAAAATGCCTGTTTTCTCTTCTGTACACCTTAGCTCCCCCGATCCGAGTCATTTGCCCACAAACTGAAAACCACTGGGAACACTCCTGACCATTTCTGCCTACTGCAAAATCAAATGACCTTGAACTTAGAGGCATTTACAGTATCAAGCATTTTTAGCTAGTGAATAGAACCTTTTCATATTGCACAATGTAGTTGATTGTTTTCTTTCTTTAATGATACTTTTGTCACCATTTTTGGAGACAGATAGCCACAAATACATGGAATATTTTACACGTAGTCATGGATGATAGAAACAACTTCCCTTTCTCTGCGCACTGAATCAGATGTAAAACCTAAGTAGTGTGGTAACAGATTTCAGCCTTCAGCCCACACACCTGCAGGGATCTGTCCTTCTTGATGCTGTCTATCTCGTTGGTCAGCATGCGGGTCCTGTCCTGGTACTCACTGGTCATCAGGATACGGTCAGCGTTGGTGGACAGGGCTTGTTCTGAAACATGAAACAATAGAAAATGTATATTTTTTGGAGCTGGACTCTTTTGAAAATCCTTAACAATTAAAGGCAACCTAAGCAATATTACAGCGTCAAAGTGGAAATATTCTGAATAAGGCAATCTGCATGATATTGACATCTACTGCACTGTATTCTCACATTTACATCATAATTTGATACTTTGAGCGGTTAAAAACAGCCCAGAAACAAGTTGCACGAGGATATTCCTTAATTATAGTACCCCCCCCCCCCCTCCAAAATAAGGACAATAACAGGAATCAAATATTACATATCAGGGAGCACCAATAATTGCCGTCAAAGGTAAAGAAGTACATGTACACAGAAGACAACTTAATAGTATGGCAAATCACCACCCTTTGGCTCAGATGGAGTGTTATCTTTACCTATAGCCTTGATGGTGTCTGCAGGCACGTTGTTGCCACTGAGCTCCATCTTAGTCAGGGTTTTGTTCTGCTGGAGGGAAGACAACAGCTCCCTCCCTCCAACTATCCCTGCATTGTTCCACCTCAAGTCTGGAAAAGGGAACACAAATCCTGCTTTAAGGCCTACATCACATTTCCAAACCGGGCTCGGCCACGCAGCTTTTGGGAATGGAAAGTATAGAGTATAGATGTCACAGAAAATATATAAATGTGATTGTCATATGTTAGTGTCAAATTCTGAAACTTAAGATGGCACTTGTAGATTACAAATCTCAGAATACCATAGTAGAAATGCTTAAGTTGTCTCCATAAATGATTGTAATCTGCAGTTTAAATACAAGCTGCTAGGGGACTGATCACATAACTATTTCTTTACCTTGGCAAAGGCCTACAAAAAGCTAATGATTATAATTTTACCTGTCCAGTTTATGAACAGAGATACTAGCCTACCAAGTCTAACACAAACGTCTTGGACAAGAAACCAGCTAGAGGTACAGTCCACTATACCCACCTAATGTCCTGAGAGTTTGGTTCTTCCTGAGAGCTGCTGCGATCTCGGCAGCCTCGTCATGAGTGATCTGGTTGTTCCTGAGGTCCAACACCTGCAGCGTGTGGTTAGCACCCAGACCCTCACACAGGATGGTGAAGGAACTGGCAAACATGCCCAGGGAGTTCCACTCCAGACACACACTGTGGGACAAGGAGGGTGCATTCAGACAAAAAAATGTCAATGGAACTAACACTGTTGAACTAACCAACACTGTTGAGTATCATTTCATGTTCTGAAAGTGCAGAATGTCTCACTTTCAGAACATGAAATTATGATATTCAACACTGCTACATGTTTGCATGATAGTAGACACAAGAAAAGTGTAAGGAAAAAATAAACCCTTCTTTGTTGTCTCTAACTTGTTTAAAAATTTTAAAGTCAGAAATAGAGTTTTTTATTCAAGCTTTGAAGAGTGGCAGTAAGGTTTCATTAACATTCTGCTTATGAATTTCAAGCCCCAACATATTCTATAGCAGCAAGATGCCCTTAGGCAGTTTACCCCACATCTCACACATTAGCAAATCCACAAGGACACTTCAATGACCTCAACATTAAACACATTGATAGCAGCAATTAAAACCCAATACATTATAGTAACATAATTTCCCTTGGGCTTTTGGATAGTCAGTACTAAAGGGCTGGCTGTCTACAGGACACGTCCCTCGGTGTCCCAAGACAGAAAGGTTCCTATTGGGACGGAAATCACCTTAAACTAGTCTAGCCAAAAACTGAAGATCCTTACATAAAATTGATGGATATATAAATATTATATTTTTTAAACAAAAACAGAAGAAAAGGGCAAATCGTACACAGTCATGCAAAAAAATTGACCCAGTGGACCTTCTAGATCCAGTAAACTGTGACCTTGTGTATAAATTGACTTCTCATTTTAAAGTTGCAATGCAATACATTGTACTAGTATTGTTGTGATGTTTCCAAATTGGATGTACTTTGTACAAGTACTTTGTAATATGTACTTTTATGTTAGTTTGTTTTCAGTTATTGATGACTAACCTCTACAAATGCAAGGCTTGATTAAAACATATGATTTGCCAACACATATCCGATTCTAATCACTACCATCTTCCATGTCCACTGACCTTCTTAGGGATTTGTTAAACTTCAACAGTTTTCCGATGGACTCTGCACCCACACCTCTCAAGTTGTTCCCCTGAAAAACATGACACAAACCATTAACTAGGTAAACATGTGTCTGTACAACCTTTACATAAACAGGATACAGCTGTGGGAAAATACTTCTTGTTACATTTTTGTATTACAAAATCACGTTTCAAAAGACTGTGCTCTTTTCCACTGTACATGAATATAAATTTTCCTATCTATCAAAATAAATGCATGCTGTAAAATTGCAAACAATCTCTTTGTGCACTTTATACGGTGAGTAAACAATATCCAAATGCAGTTTGAAGTTGATAAAACAAAAACTAAATTGTACATACCCTGGTACATTGAGGGCTAGCAACCTTTCCCCCGGAAACATATACTCTGCTACAGTAACTGTAAGCAAGGAAATTGCTGACCTATGTGTCACTATGCACAGCAACAACATACCTTGAGGTCCAGGTTCTTGACCATTGTGTTAGAACACAAACCATGTAGTAGCAATTTGGCACCTGAGAAAAGAAACAGCGGACTTCCATGAGATTCTGAATTTTTAGCTTGAAGGATGAAAATGTCATACACAATAATAATGGTGAAGGAATTTCCAAAGAGAAATTTATGGCACTGGGTTGTAATTTCTAACAAGTACATGTAGTAGTACCTTCCTCATTCAGCATACAGTCAGCAAGTCTGATCTCAGAGAAGGACCGGTCAGTCGACAAGGCCTTCCCCAGGACTGCACACGTGTCCACATGGAGGCTACAGAAACAACACACATGTTGAGTGAAAAACATATAATGATGCATATTAAGTTACAAGTACATGTCATACTAGTAGAACATGTATAATCTTGCACTATTTGTAGTAAATTCTAATTGTTTTCGGGTATCCGTCACAAACTTTACAATCATCACACATTATATAAGGCAGGCAGTGGAAGGTCTAGAATAAAAATACTCATTGACCCATGTTTGGGGGTTAGGGTTAGTGCTCTTGTTCCTAATTGATACTAGTTATAGTTAAACAGATCCCGTTTACTGGGCCCATGAGTTTAGAGTTCAGGTAAGTGCTCTCGCACCTGATAGTGGAAAGATCCAGTCTGCTGGGCCCATGTTTCGGGGACGACCCCAGCTCCTTGACCTGCTGCAGTACCGACTCCTGAGGTTCGGTGTCGTGGTCCTTACACAGCTGCAGGTACAGCCGACGGAACTCATCCATAGTGATGACAACTGTGACTGTGTTTGGGGATCGGAAAGTGAACGCAGTCAGTGTGATACCTGAAGTAATATTATAGGGGCAAAGATGGCAGTTAGACAAAATCCATCTTGGCCTGGATGCCAGACTATTTTCACAGCCTATACAGCCCAACTCCTCGGCTCTAGGGCCAACAGCAGGCCCCCGAATTTGTCTCTGCACGATAGATATTATTGATATCGGGCTGGGGTCTGGTATCCAGGTCACAACCCTCTGTATTGTCAGCCTGTTGTCGTTTAGAATTTTTAACCTCAATCCATCATCTATCACACTACTGTAAATCTTGAAATGTTTACAGTGTTAGTTTTGTGGCTCTTCACTACACCACGAATATGCATTCCCAATTTTAATTATGAACATGTATTACAGAATTGTTTTGATTGCAAACTTAAAACATGAAAAACCTCCTAACCCTTCTACAGCAATTTTAAATTACAAATGTAATTACACCATCTTGTTTTTTCCCTTTGTCTTGTATATCCTGCTTAGCTCTAAGTTTTTCAGACATGCTACCTATACATTTAATAAATTGATTATATAGATATATTGGCAAATATTTGCTGCCTGTAATGGATAAGAATCAGACTGGTGTGTTGGTCAAGGTGTTGGTATCATTTTGGAAAGAGCCTTTGTACTCAGGGTAATTTCAACATTGTGTTGGTGCTTGGTAACTTATAAATTTGATCTTCATACGGCTAATGATTAATAATCTTATACTAGTACGTGGTCGAGGCGCTACAACGTTTAATATTATGCAAAAGTTCATGTTTAGAAATACATTGGAATCATTGGATACAAGATATAACTCAACTTTACAACAAAAGCCATAATTAGCATCTTACTGTTCGACATGCATCCGGCCGTAAAAGCAAATGTACTTACGCTCCTTTCAAAATCCACAGTTTGGTGGATTCGTCAAAATTGCTTTCAATACACAGATATAGGAATCTAGATATTTTTCGCAGTAAGGATATTGCACAATGAGTGGATTGCTTGAACTACAAGTACAACTTTTACAAAGACAAACCAAGGCCATGAAATTGAAACTGAATTTGTAAAATCGAATAACGCTCCAGAATCTAAAAATGACGAAATCTGAATGGAAACAAATCAAAGCATCATGTAACAAGCTAAGTATCTCCTTGTATTGTAACTACACATGTGGATACTCACGAAAACGCTGAAATTTCACCGAAAAGTGAATTAATTGCGTCTGCTTGAATGTTGTTGTTGCTTCAACCGTTTGAGTCAGCCGCCATCTTCAAGGAACAATCTATTAGGTTTGTGGGGAGGCTTTGAAATTAATCACTATATAAAATCACGTTTTGTAGCTAAAATATACAAATTCAATTATTTTAAGTAAATAAATTATACTATTACTGGTATAATTGGTTTCTTTTAGTATACTATAACTGGCATAACCTCTCATTTACGAGGTTGACATAACAAGACACCCCTAATGTACTTGAAATAGTCTACAATCTCAGCGACGTCTCAGCTACGCCGCCTAGCAGATATGATGAGTAACGCAACACAAAAGTCGTTCATCGCGTGCACCACTCAGCTGCGCCCTCTGGCGGACATAAATAACAACGTAACACAAGTGCCTCAACAGTCTTCCACTAGGTCCATGTGGGCTGTACCGATTTCAAATATCGTTTTGAAAATAGCGCTATTTTGGGGCAGGAAAATGAGTGAACTTGAAGCTAATAAAATAGAATATTTGCTACAAATTCGCCAGGACTTCTCCAACAGCATACTCTCCATATAATCTGTATCGACAAAGACAGATTTTCATTTGCATCAAGGTTTATCCTTCATTGATATTTTTATATAGACTAACCTTAATCTAGGAGTGGCTGTCCACCACCATTTTTTATGTTAAAAGGTCTTTTTTTTTTCACTTTCATGGGCATTGAACTGAGCAAGGAGGTCTCTATATAACCTCCTTGAACTGAGCAGCTCAGTGTAACTCTATACTACAAATTCACATCTGCTTGCTTACTGCTTACTTGTTTCACATCTATTGAGAGGTTACGTTAGCTTCTTTGTTATATAAAACAACACCGTGAATAATGTCATCTGTAAAAAAAATTAGACAACACAGACTTGTGGACAGAGCAAAAACCGTCATATTTAATGTCCATGTGATGTAGTTTCAGTTTCAGTTTACTCTAGATGGAAATGGTTGAATGATCCAAGATATAAAACATGTGCTGTAATAGTTTTTAAGTAACCGGTTATGTGTGTATAACTATAAGATCTTTTGTTGCGCAGCTAACATCCCCACCATTGCACAGTTGCTACAAAAGTGTGAAACCTATCTATGACAACACTAAACTTAGATTAGTACAAGTAACTTGAACAATCAAATCAAATACATGTATGTACATTGTTAGTAGTAAAAGCCAATATGTACACAGAAAATGGATTTAAAAAACAAAATAAAACATCACCGGATGGATCAACCATGTAGTTATTGCCTCTCTTAGTAAAACCTTTCTTAGGGACATAAGACATATTTGTAAATTGCCTGGAGGCCCAAAGCAATGCTAATGATCCACTGTGTAAAAAAACTTGAGTAAAACCATTCACAAAGTATGGCTGGAGATTAACAATGAGCAATGTTTGCCTTAATATAATCCCCTCACACGAAAAAAGGTTGTTCACTTTAAAACTAGTTTTTATCCCCATCTCTCTACAGAGAGAAAAGTAATCAAGCCAGAAATGCAGTAAAAAAAAGTCCATGTCCTTTATGTTGAAAAACAATCTATTGTCCATATCTTCAAAGAATCTCAGGGAACCACACAACAAAAGCCCTATCTCCTGTGCTGATAGTGTCTGCTATCTCTCCTGTTATCTCTGTCCCTGCTGCGGTCACGATAATCTGCGTCCCTCCCCCCACGGTAGTCCGAATCCCTTCCCCAGCCCCGCTGGTCTCTGTGGTCTCTGTCCCTGGATCCCCTGTGAGGGGTGTCCATGGGACTGTAGTCGTTCCGATTGCCCATGTTGTTGTAGTTTGACCTGTGGTGGCTCATCTGCATCTGTTGATTCATCGGCGTTCTTTGCATCTGTAAGAACAATGTTCCGAATGTCATTATTACATCTGAATACATTAGATACCCAGCATCGTGCTTTCTCCTGAGTTTGAGGTTCTATAGCTTCAATTTTTACCTTTTTGCATACCTAGACACCAGTGGAAGAAACTGATCACAGCCTTATGTGTCACATGGGATGAAGAGGACAAGTTCAAATCTACATACATATAGTACAATGTATGTTGAAATAAGTCACAAAACACGAAAAAGACAGTCTCTAGTAGTCCATACTTACATCATCTGGACCACTCTCTACCAAAGGTGGTGACTTGATAGAGAGACACACAGACAAACAGAGAAGAAACAGTTTTCAACTAAATAAAGAAGAAAAGACTTGTTTTTCAGGATTTAACAATTTGTTCTCTAGTTGGTGAGCATTCAAAATTTGTTTCTGTGCCAAAACTTTTGAGAAAATAGAAAGCCAGAGAGAAATGCCTGTTAACACGTTAAAACAGGCTAGCACCTATCCTGTACTTGAAAAGTGGTAAAACTGACAAAATTCCACATGCCGGCTATGCAGTCATATTTACCTGTTGTGCCATCTGGTGAGGGTTCATCATCGGCAAGCCCATGGGGGACGGCATCATGCCTGCCCCTGGGGTCATGGGGGTGGGGAACCCCAGCAGGTGGTTGAACCCCTGGGGTGGGGGGTTCATGGCGGGGATGGTGAAGGCCCTCTGGAGCTGGGGCGGGGTGGGGGAGGCGAACTGTGGCTGGTGGGTGGGGGTGGCGTTGGGGCTGTCCACGCCGCCATGTGCGGGACTGGCGTGCTTGGAGCCGGTGCGGCACTGCAGGCGCAGCGATTGCTCGTGCAGCCGGATGCCGTTCATCAGTTCGATGGTGTAGGGGACGGAGACAGCGTGTTTGAACTCTATGAACGCGTAGCTCCTAGGCTTGCCGGTGTTGGCATCCATAGGGATTTTGACTCCAACAAGCGGACCAGCCTGAAATGTAACAAAACATAAACTGTTTATTCAAGCTCCAAAAGTAATTTACTTCTTTCCTTGGAAAATTAGGAAGCGGCCGAAGCGCATTAAAATGCTTAGTTTCTGTAGAAAGTTATGATGTGTGTTTTGATGCTCATCATTGTGATGGCTGCTTATTGTAAATGTGGTATCATATTCATAGACTATTAAGGACCCATTAATTGATTACCATAATTTCACTATCATCATTAATAGGCGTTATACTAGACTTTATCATACAAACAACCACTCCGCATTTTGCTGGCAACAAATTCATTATAAGATTTCCAAATCAGACCTGGAGAAAAAGCTCATAAAGAAGCTCCTCCGTGACTTGAGAGCTGAGGTTCCCGACCCACAGAGTCCGCTCTTCTTTGCCGTCTTCCATGACCATGCCTGCACGCTACAGATAGGTTTGTTGAGGGAGAAATTGAAGTTTTTCCACCAAGTCCAGAGCACGCTCCCGAACCCACTGATTCACCAAGCCACGTAACCTCTAACCCTGACAGGTTATTAGTATTACATTACTCTATAGGGGTATAAAATTGTTACATCAGCCTGTTTGTACCCTAATTTACATGATATTGATGATTGACTGCATTAAAGGAATCTGAAAGTAAGTTAAAGTATCTTTCTGTACTTTTATTTATACTATCATAGCTTATCTTTTGTATGTATTTAAAGAATTGTTATTCGATTCACCTCTTTTTGCAGTGGATATGGCAAATTTCCCACAATGCTTTGCCTACTGAACGTCGAAACAGCGTGAGGCGAAATTTGGGCCATCAACTTCGGGAAAACGTCTGTTTGGCACTCCTTCTGTAGTGCTGTGAGGAACTGTAAGTACATTCTCACAGTTTTCGTATATTCTGAGATGTTCGAATGTTTCGGAATCATTTTTGTGGCTTGAAATTATCAAAGCAGTCAAGGGTTTTAGCGAGGAGGGAGGGGGGCATTTGTTTGGGATGGGATGCTTTGGACCAGCACCAGTGCATGCTTCTGTTTTGTTCTGGTATTAAATAGTGTCTATTCCATGTTCAATGTACTGTTTTATGCTTTTATTTCTTACCTGCAGACATCCAGGTAAGTAATATTCAAAGAGCGAGGCTATTGACACACCCAGTGTGTCGATAGCCTAAACAGGCTATTGACACACTGAGTGTGTCGATAGCCTGTTTAGGCTATTGGCACACTCAGTGTGGCGATAGCCTGTTTAGGCTATTGACACACCCAGTGCTAGAAACCACTAAAATGAGGAAATCTTACGATTATATTTGACAATCAACACTCTGAAAAATACAAATGGCATCCTGTGTCCATTATCAAACCAAAATACGATCTTTTTCACGTGTTTACGGCACAATTTTAAACATCGGAATCTGCTATCATATAGGGTGCTAGTTTTACTGTCACCGCATGTGATCATGGCAGCCATGTTGGATCGGTCAGGAACACGTTTTCAGCTGTGTTTACCGACGAATTCCTGCCGTATTGGAGAATTTGCGGCCTCAAAACTTATATCACTAAGGAAGCGAAGTTATAGTTGTTGTTTTACCTCCATTATTTTTAATGTGAAAGAAATATTCTTCTGAGTCGCTGCCGATAGCGCCGGAACCACACGGCCGAAAATTATGACATGTTTTGTGGTCAGTGTTATTTTTGGTTTATGATGTTAACAGAAACTTTAAAAGTTGTTTATATATAAAATATTCTTATATCAAATGGATGTTTAAAAAGGGACAAGAAAAAATTGAAAAAAAAAATTTAAAAAAACTCGGGCGCGGACTCGAACCGGGTCGGAGTTGCTGTCACGAATTCCCGGGTCCAACGCTCTATCCACTACGCTACGCCAAACATTCACGATGAGGGCTGTATTAACAGGTATCCAAATGTAGGGCATAACTTGAATACGTCCGTTCATTCCAAGATTCAAAGATTCCAATGTCTAATCTTCCGAACAATGTCTAATCAACTATTGCTTGTGTAAAATATTGCCAGAAAGGAGCGTTACAAGCTCTGATTGGCTGACTGGCATCTCGGTGTGTCAATAGCCTGTTTGGCTATTGGCACACTGAGTGTGTCAATAGCCACAGCGATATTCAAATACAATTCAATTTCTACAACTGGATAAAAAACGGATATTTACTTCCGGACGTTTCGAGTGACATCCATCACTCTTCTTCAGCAAAAGCAGAATGAACTAGTCAAAATAATTCAATTCCAGTACAGTATCTAGTTATTTTTGGGAAATGGGGTGTTCAGTGGTGTTTACTTTGTGTTTGAAACACAGCAATAAGTGGTCACTGGTGGTATATAAAGTTTGCAGTAAAGAGGTCACAGCGAAAACTGTAATTAACATACATAACCAGCGCAAACATTTTACCCTTTTACAATACTATTATTAACATTACAGCTGTTCTGATCCCTTTGTTCACAACTTCAGGTATTCTGTGCCCAGCTGAGACTGCCAGCCAATCAGGATGTCTCTAGCAGACGAGCTCCTGGCTGATCTGGAGGAGGAGGCTCCGGAGAATGAGGAGAAGGAGATCGAGGATGTGGAGGAGGTTACCATGGAGATGGAGGTGAAGCAGGACGGGATCGCCTCCATCGCCAAGCTGCGGGATTCGCAGCAGTTAAAACACATCATGGAACAGATCGATCACTACACAAGCAGCGGCTTCAGGGATGAAAGTATGTCAGGGTTACACTACTTACAGTTAATCACTACTTACAGTGAATCACTACTTACAGTGAATGGCCTGTATTTTTGACATGGATATTGACAAGAACATCCTTAGCCTCCTGAGTACATCCTCGTAGTAACTGCTGGCTTAATCCTTTTTCAAGCGAAAGGATTGAGCCAGCAGTCACTACAGAAGATGGTAGTGAAAAGGCTAGAACATCCTGTCAATAGCTCGCCCTTTCTTGTATTGCAAAGACTGCCTTGTATACCTGTGTACCTTTTCATAGTGGTTGCAGCTTTTTAGCTTTACATCCATTTGACTTGCTTGTTGAGAACTATGCTGTAATATATGTAATACAACGCATAAGATTCATTAGGACCAAGATTATTAGTTTGGTATGTCATCTTCATTAGTTTGTCCAAATGAAAACATCTTGACCAAGCCCTTGCCTCTCCCCCAGTGGTGGGACCAGTGGAAGCTGACCCAGAGTACCAGCTGATTGTGGAAGCTAACAACCTCACTGTGGAGATTGAGAATGAGATCAGTAAGTATGGCTTGTTCTTCTTTTCATCAGTAATATACAGGATACTGCATTACTCATAACTTTTCACAACAAACCACAAAGTGCAAAGTTTAGACGTCTCTGTACATCAATTTTTGGTCTCAGAAGCCACATGATGTCATACACCCCATGAATTTGATGAAGAGTATAATGAGAGTCATTGTTGTCTGCAAAGGAGTACCAAGACTTACAAACCTGTAGTCATGAAACAATACACTGGACATTTCTCACAGTTTGCGGACACTCTAACTCAGTTACTGTCTGGTTTATCATCTCTTGTCCTCTATCTTAAGAGCATTAGATGTGCTTCCTCAGATGTCAAGCTTTGATGATGGCAAGTTTTTCTTTGGTAAGAAAACATTATACCAGTGCCAGTGAGGTTTTAACTTGTATGCTTCCTCCACAGACATCATCCACAAGTTTGTCCGTGACATCTACTCCAAAAGATTTCCTGAGCTGGAGTCTCTGGTCCCCATGGCACTGGACTACATCAGGACTGTCAGGGTTAGTGTCTTATCCCTGTGTTCTAGGTAAACATACATGTATATTGTCCAAATGATGTGCATGCACACGGTTCTCACCCAGCTCAGTTGGGCATTTGGGATCTCTATGCTTTGATTTGTATCCCCTACGGTTTGTTGCAACCAGCATATGGGGCTATTCCGTTGTTGGCAGAAAGATACCTTTAGGGAGCAACCAAAGCATAACAAGGCTGGACTTCAGAATGCCCCTTACACTGTAAACTTGATGTACACATATTTTGAAAGACTGTGTATAGAGCTGAAGAGTTCTGAATCACAAAATTTTCCAGACCTACTTTTACATTGAGATGTTAACAGTCAATGTTTTTTTTTTTCTGTTGAACAGGAGATTGGCAATGATCTAGAAAAGACAAAGAACAACGAAGTCCTCCCGACCATCCTGACAAACGCTACCATCATGGTGGTCAGTGTCACCGCCTCCACCACTCAAGGGTAGGTTTGTGTGGAAATGATTTAATCTCTTCCTAAACTCTTTTTGTCTTGGTAGACATCATTTTCTATATTGCAGCTTCCATCAGACAATGATTACTCTGGGAGGTTCTGGCCAGGCAGCATCTCTCATGTCATGGCTAATGCATCCAAGCTCTCCCAGCAGAGTATGATTTAATTATCACTTTTCTAAATACATAGCCAAAAACTTGCAGGAGCATACAACTGTTTTAATCTGTAAGGAGCAGTACATGAATCACATCATTGTCCAAAGGCTTAAGAGTGTGGCTGCATTTGACTTGGAGAAAAAGAAATAGAAAATAAAACTGCTTGCTCTTCATAAAACTTCATGGCTCTTTTTTGTTGACAGGTTTATAAATATTATTATTCATCATGCCTAGAGGTGACAGAAACTTTTTTTCCCCTCTCAGGTCTATCCTGTCCTCAGATGACCTGAATGACATAAACGAGGCCTGTGACATGGCCGTGGACCTGAACGCAGCCAAGCTGAAGATCTATGAGTACGTGGAGTCCAGAATGTCCTTCATCGCTCCAAACTTGTCCATCATTGTAGGGGCATCAACAGCCGCCAAACTCATGGGTAAGTTTGTGCTTGGGGAGTCCATTTTTAATTTTACCACTGTTTTAGAAACAATTCTTATTTCGTTTCCAAAATCTCAGTAATTAGAACAACACACGTAGAGTGTAGTCTATCCTTAACTGTAGTTTGTATTAAAATGATTCAAACATTTAAACAGCTAAGTGCCCAGAGGGCCTCTTTAAATTTGGACATGAAGATGATGTGATGTGAAAAATACTCATTAAACCATTTTTTTTCAATTTGAAGTTAGAATATTGCATTACCATTAAAATGCTTCAAGGGTCAGCTTGTGATAACAACAGGTCACTACTATTTGAAGCCATCTAAAAAAAATTAACCCAATGGCACTCCTGTTATTCAGGTGTGGCAGGAGGCCTGACTTCTCTCTCCAAGATGCCGTCCTGTAACGTGCTGGTTCTGGGTGCCCAGAAGAGAACACTAGCTGGTTTCTCCTCCACTGCCATCATGCCCCACACCGGCTTCATCTACTACAGTGAGCAGGTGCAGAATATGCCTGCGGTGGGTACTTCTTCTGACATTTATTTTTCTTTCAGGCAGACTGGCACTGGACTCAAGTTAATAACTTTGACTTTATTCAGGTTGCAACAAGTTAGTTACTTATTTTGACAGAGCCACATATTAAAGATGTACTACTAAAGTGAGAGACATACAAAAGGACAGAAGGTAAATGTAGTTCATAGCCCTTTGGAGGATGTAGGGGCACTGTGTTGTTATCCTTTGTGTTCATTTCACTTTTGATGTGCCAAAAATGAAAAGTATTCACTTTATAAGAGCAAGAGCAGTTGATGTGTGAGAAAAAGATGATAATGGTAAAAAAAAGCCAAACTGGTGAAGTTATATGTAACAGAAGTAGCAATAGAAAATGTTAAGTTGCTCTCTCTCTCTCTCTCTGTGACAAGAACAAGTATTCCATTTGTTGCTATAGGATCTAAGAAAAAAAGCTGCCCGTTTGGTATCAGCCAAGTGCACCCTAGCAGCGCGGGTGGACAGTTTCCACGAGTCGGCCAGCGGCGTTGTCGGGAGCAACCTCAAGGACGAGATACAGAAGAAGCTGGACAAGTGGCAGGAGCCTCCTCCCGTCAAACACGAGAAGCCGCTACCCGCGCCCATCGATCCCGGGAGGAAGAAGCGGGGAGGACGGCGGTACAGGAAGATGAAGGAGAGGCTGGGGATGACGGAGTTTAGAAAACAGGCCAACAGAATGCAGTTTGCAGAGGTGAAGTGTAGTGCATGGTGCAAACTCTATTTCTCTTGTGGTGATAGTCCAGTTTTTAAGACATTGCCTACTTTGTTATTGTTAAGTAGATGGGTTACTAAGAGAGGCTAGTGATGACATAGTTTAGAAAACAGGCCAATAGAATGCAGTTTGCAGAGGTGAAGTGTACGACACTGTGCAAACTCTGTTTCTCTTGTGGTAACAGTCCAGTTTTTAGGGACCTCGCCTACTTTGCTTGTTATTGTTAAGTAGATGGGTTACTAAGAGAGGCTAGGGATGACATAGTTTAGAAAACAGGATAACAGAAGGCAGTTTGCAGAGGTGAAGTATACTACACTGTACACTACAACTAGCTCTATTTCTCTTGTGGTGACAGTCCAACTCAGTTAATTTTTTCAACTTTTAGTAAACAGGCCAACAGAATGCAGTTTGCAGAGGCGAAGTGTAGTACACTGTACTGTAACTAGCTCTATTTTTCTTGTGGTGACAGTCCAACTCAATTAATTTTTGCACCTTGCTTGTCAAATAGACTTATTATCAAAAGATTCACTTAACTGCATGTAAAAGCCTGAGTGCCGGCCTCCATTGAGACTACTGGCTCAATCCTTTCACTTGCTAGCCATGGTGGTTAGTGAAATGTCTGAGCCAGCTGTTACTACTAACTAGCTCAATCAGAAGATTCATTATTATATTTGAGTTTTGTCTATTCTGTGTATTCAATTACTTATCAAAACCTATTTATGTGGTTATTTTTCCCTTCCAGATTGAAGAGGATGCCTACCAGGACGACCTGGGCTTCTCATTAGGTATGGTTGGGAAGGGAGGAACAGGGAGAGTCCGTGGGCCACAGGTAGACAACAAGACACAGGTCAAGATCTCCAAGACACTACAGGTGAGAAGGAAACATTGAAAGTCAGCTGATACCTAGCCAACTACACTTTTACTTTCGTGTAGCATATTTGCACAGCTCTCATGCCTGACCGATTTATTATGTAAATGTCTCAGAATTAAGTCTTATACTTTTATGTCGCATATTTGGACAGTTCTCATGCTTGACCAATTTATTATATTGTAAAAAAATTATTATTATATTGATGAAAACTACTTGTTACTTCTGGGAAGGAGGTTTACTTACAATGGGGTACTGTTTCTGTCTGTGTTTGTGCGTTTACACCTATAACTCAGGACCCTTTTAATGAATTTGTTTGAATTTTTGCATGTTGGTAGTTGTTGAGGTCCAAATGAAACATGGCAATTTTCTACACTATAAAGCAGTATTTTTTGAATATCTTTCATGGGGAAATGATGGGAAAGCTGTACATGTTGGATTAATGAATGGTTTTATGTCTTCTGTTTTTTTATCAGAAAAACCTTCAGAAGCAGCAGGTGTATGGAGGAAGAACAACGTACGCAGGAAAGATTAGTTATGGTGGGAGAACCTCTGTTAGAGGGCAGGTGTCAGGAACAGCCTCAAGTGTAGCCTTCACTCCACTACAGGTGAACACATTGCTCACTTTCTTAAGACAAGACTCCTTCAAAGCAAATATGGTGTTTCAGAGACTTGGACATTTGTCTCCACTTATGTTATGTTCCACCATATAACAGGGTTCTTAATTTACAACAGATATAAATATTTGTACTATCACATCTTTGTATGTACTGGTATGACAATGTTTGGCATCACATTGCTAGCAGCAACACCTAGTTGCTTTGTGGAGTAGAACCAGTCAGTATTTCCGGTGACAGACAATCACCGAAACAGTGGCTATTGTTGAAAATTATCTGTATGTTGGTTGTTATCCAGTGATTTTAGAACCTGATGAAATGACTCACTTTGTGTTTTAACCTTTTTCAACCGTGGTGAAGAGCATTACTTCTTTGTCTCTGTTTTCAGAAAGTCATAAATTGAAAGAAGATGCTTTTATCAATGCTACTGTTTGTTAATAAAGGTTTCCAAAATCATATCCAGTTGCTTGAGTAACTGGTTTTTCACATATCTTCGACCCCCCCTTCCACTAGACAGCGATCGCGCTGCGCTCTCACTGCGACCTAAATAGGATATGCGTAACCTTTGCTTTCACACTCGGTATATTATACAAAACGTAAAAGTGTGACTGAGAAGACAAAAAAATAAACAAAGTATAAAAAGATTTGTTTCTTTTCTATACAATTCGTTGAGCGATATCATCACCGATATGTCAAATTTTATTTGGCAGAGAGAGAGCGGTGAGAGTGCCGTCCTAGTGGAAACCTAACCTTCTTTGACGTGTTTGTTGTTCTTATTGACAAATGCACTGTGATTTAAGAAGATGATGGTTATGATGATGATGAAAGTGCCATGCTTTTGTAGTTAAGATTTTATTTCGCTCTTTTCCCATCAGGGTCTGGAGATTGTGAATCCAAATGCAGCGGAGAAGAAAATGGGTGACAAGCAGGGAAAATATTTCTCCAGTACCACTGGCTTCGTCAAGGTGGAACAGGACAGCATGGAGCAGTGATGCTTACAGAATGTTTAGGTTTTCTTTGCATCGAGGACTCTTTTTCAGGGTTGGACAAGTTTTCTAAAATTCACTTGTCCTATCGGGCAAGCACACAAAAAAATTACTTGCCCGAACCAATTTTTCACTTGCCTAAAATTCAAATGTCACTTTTATGTTCATTTTCACTTCCAGCAATGGAATTCTTATTATTGCCTCTATTTTTCTATGTTGACCATTGTTTGATGCCATGACTGTAAAAAGGAACAAGTATATCAAAATCTCACTCAATGGAAAAATCTTACTTGCCCGATCGGGCAAGTGGGGTAGGTCATGCACTTGTCCAATCAGCACTTTTACTTGCCCTGGACAATAGGGCTAGTGGACTTGTCCAACCCTGTTTTCTATTGTAATGTCTGAAGCTATTTTATGTCTCTCTGGCCTAATGAGGAAATCTTAAGTTAGAAGAAAATTTGTCCTTTTTTTGGTATGCCTGTGGCCTTTTATAGGTACAGTTTATGCATGTACTAGGAACAATATTTATATGACTGTAAATAGTTTGCCTGGGAAGCTAAAATCAGCCTGCAGGCTACTTGTCATGAGGGAAGAAGTAAGGGACAGACAAAATGTAACAAAGATACAGATTACATCATGTTAAGTTCTACATTTACTCATACTATTACTCATACAAATAACATGATACAAAATACATAATAGAATGAAATCTATTTATCAGATTTTATTTCTTCTGTTTGGGAAAAGTATTTGCTTGATAGTTAAACTGATTTTGTGATTTGATCTACGGAACCAAAGGTAGTAAAATAAGCATCAAGAAATGACTGTATATGTGAAACACTCACACACTGTTTCTTTCTCCTGATGATACTCAGGCAACTCTTCATGAAATACAGTTTTGTATTACTGTTTATATAGATATTTGAAGAGACATGATGTCATAGAAATCTTCATTCATTATAAATGCTGGAGTAGTGACATGTAACATGATTTTTTTCATCACAATTTTTTCAGTGAATCCTGTAGATAGCATTTTAGATATTTATGAGGTTTTCAACCTTGGTGTACAAGGTGAGCCACTGCCTTTGCTAAAGCAATACAAACCTCCAAATGTCTTCTGTGGCAAGCAAGCGAAAGGATTTTGCCAGTGGTAACTACGGAGGATGGCACACAACCTAGTGGTTCATACCAGTTGGGTCAATTTTTTTTCTCATAGCAGTTGATATTTCAGTTGTACAAACATCAATGGCAGCCTCTGATTATTGTTATTACTTTTTGTATGATTGTACCTAATCTTTTGCAAACAATAAATTCATTTTGCTTACCTTTATAGGGTACCTTGGCTTTCTGTGACAATATCACTCTGTGTGTTTAAGGCCTATGCCATGTACCAATTGTAATTACATGTACTACTGACAGGTCAGGTGCCTACATGTACTCCCTTATTTGAAGATACCGCACTGCCAAGGTCATGTACAGTCAACTTCAAGGACAGATTAAAGACAGCCCTTAATTGGTATTCAGTATGTGTTTTTTTTGTGTCTGAACTTGTAAGATTAGAACATACGTAATGTGAACTGGCCTTGTCAGCAATCAAGGAAATGCACATTGTTTGGCATCGAAGAATATAGCTGAACTGTTGCATTCTTTGTTTTAATATGACAATTTTTCCTGATAAAGTGCTGTTTCTTCATTGCTTCTGTATTGTTATTGCTGGTATTTTTAAAACATTTGTCGGAAGTATTAAAGGGGCCCAGAGCGATTTTTAGAGCAATAAAATTGGAAATATTCTGGCAGAGACAATTGGTACAATATGATTTGGTGCATTGATGGGAAGCTTGTCACCTTAGGTGCCACTACATATGAGATATAAATCCACCACCATAAGGATGAGAAGATGACAGCATCAAGTTCAAAACATAACATGATGTAATGTTATGGCTGCCCATGTCTTTCGGACAATTTGCTGGTGTATGCTAAAATACAACTTCGATGGAGAGGTGTTAGATGAAAAATCAGCAACTTTATTGCTGCTAAACAAGATGGTGTAGGTCTTCGTATGCGTACCCACGCACACACACCAACCACTTTGATATATTGATGGATAATCTATCATTATTTGTAGCCACCCCCACCCAGGAGTAATGGTTAGTCCCATATCCGCGCCACCCGTCATGCACTTCGATAAACAAAGTCACGTGAGGATTTCGATTTCACCTTTGCATCAATTATGATAATGAGTAGCTGACAAAGTTCGTCGTGTTGCCCTTTCCTGCAACTAAGTTTGCCGGTTTTAGTCTAAAATAACGTCGGCTAGCAGGTTGCAGCGATGCCTGGGCCAGTGGAGAGATGGCTCGACACATTTATGTGTGGACAATACGCCGAAATCTTTCACAGATTCGGATTTGAGACGCTTCAATCGGTGAGTGGCGAGTCAGCCAACATGGTCGAGCTCATTTTTTTCGGCGCCGAACTCCTCATGTATGGGGAGGGGGGTAGATACGTCGCTAAATGTGCTATTTCTGATTCCCTAGGTTTGTCAACTGCAACTTCACACGCTCCAACAGATGGGAGTGAAGCCGGAAGACTGTGAGAAAATCTTGGAAAACGTCTCGGTGTTAAAACAGACGATTCTGGGTACGTATCGCTCTTCTTTGTACGTTCGTTGTATTCATTTGGGAATTATAACAGTGTTGAGTGCTTTGATTGACTTGTTGAAAATCTCTGACGATGCCCCGCAAGTAATCATGGCTGTTGACTCGTAGGGTATCGTTCCACAGCGGGGTCGACGCCGCCGCAGAACGTCCCCAGCCTGCCCGACCCCGTCGGCGGCATGCCCGCACCGCCGCATCACACGCCCTCGCCGGGCCCCAACCCCATCGTCAACCCCGCCAGCTCGGCTCTCAGGAACGTGGCCAGGAATGCCACGAGTCGCGGGATGTCAGGTGGGTTCCGTATGACACCTGTTCACGTGCTGTATTCCTCTCTAGTCTTTAACATCCCCTCGTGACATCCGAGCTCACGACGTGACGCTTTCCTCCCCATCCACAGGTACACCAGAGGGCTCGCAACTTGACCCCTACACTCACCCCACCTCCCCTGGAATGGTTGGCCCACCGCCACAGAACTTCGACTCAGCGCCTTCCAAACCAATGTACGGCCCTCCAGGCTATGTAGAAGAGCAGTACAGACCGCCACCCACACAAAATGTGCCAAACCCGCCCAAAGTCCAGCAGCAAACGGTAGGAATTCACACATATTCACACACCGGTGTGCAGTATGGGTCTGCCACAACCCTGCCAGTGCCTTGCCATACTGGATAACGTAACACAGAACACATAGAAAGTGGCACAGCCCACCAAACTCACTGCCTGGAGCAGAAACAAGTGGTGTCCTCGTTGTGAGTTACTCGCTAAATCATTAGGTCCCTTTGTTTACACTTCCCGCCCAGGTGCCTTTGTTAGAAGCCTTGGTTGGAAGCTTTTGAAAAGGTGTTTGCTGCCTCTGGTGTATCTTGTTACACTAGAGAGGCCAGTCTGTGTCACAGGAGAAAGTAGAGGAACAGGTTTCTGTTGTCTGAGCTATGAAAACACATTCTTTTGTCTTCACTTCATAGAAAAACAAACTACAACATGCGAGAGAGACCCTGTAAAAGTTGTTATCTCTCTCTCTGTTTTCACAGTTTCTCTCCTAACGTTTCAGCGTAACATTTTTGAACTGCTAAAAATTAACAGCTAAATGGTCAGCCATGCAGATAAGGATTACAAAGATTACAGCTAAGTGTAAAATAAACAGGTTTGTTGATACAGCACCCCATTTTAGCCAATAAAACTATAACTTAAAGGACAATGTTTTGATTTGTATTACTTAGGAACGTAGCTTTATGCCATTTTAAAGGGGAAGGGCAGTTCAGCTTTGTAACAGTGTCATGTGCGATAACTCCAGAGCAAACAGTTCTAGTAGAGCAAACAAGGGAAGGACAACATTAGCACCGACTCTGTCCACCTGTTTATAAAATACAAAGTCCACCAGAGCTGTCATGGCTGCATGATGTGAATGGTCTGGGTCATAGGTCAGCCATCATTTCTTACCAGGTCATAATCAGGGGCTCCACCAACTCATTGCTTGGCATTGATTTTCCTCAGCTGCGCGTAATTAACACAGCAGATTTCCTCATCAATCTGGCCTGGCTTGGTGCAGGGGAAGTAAATTTTTCTGTCATTATCATTCGCTTTGTGCCAATGACACGCTCAATTAGGTCCAATGTTTGCTGTAGTAAGGATGATCACACTTGAGTTGAGGTGTTTGATGTACGGCAGTTGGAGACAGGTGCCGGCTCCATTACTCCATCTCACAGACACCTCGTAAAACAAACAATTATTCTCCTCCGTCATTACCTATCCCTAATCATTGCTCATCATGACAAATGATCAGGAGGTAGCTGTTTATTTGTAAATTATAGGTTGGTTGTGGAAGAACATTTACTTCTTAATTTGTCCTCGTTCAGTCATTGTTGTCAGTCCAGCAAATCAAATGAATAGGTGCTAATTTATAATTATGACCAACTAGTTGTAAATTAGCTTGTCAGAAAGATGTTGATACCTGTCAAGATGTTTCTATCTAATGTTGTTCTTTTAACACCTTATCAAAGATTTTATTTCCTTACTTCCAAGCCCCAAGCCCTTTTTAGCAAATTTCTACAACTTATATTGTACGAGGTGCATAATGCTGTCAATGATAGGACTCAATTTCCTTAGATTGCCTTGACCTGGATGCTTGTTATCTGAAAACAGTTTTACTGTACAGCCCTTTCCCGGTAGTGGTGACATTAATTTTGCAGGTACATGTACCTGTTGAGATTGATGGAACCTTAATGCCATGTATAGCCTGTAGGTTCCTTTTCTATCATAATGAAAAGCAACAAGTTGTCCACATATATCTTGCTGCCGTATCTTTTGACATCAGCCCAAAACAGTTGGTTGATAGGGGAGAAGACAGGACGCAGCGTGCCAACCAAATTCTCTCCCTGACCTCTGACATCCCCAGAGGTGGGGAACCAGTTCTGTTTGTTTTGGTCCTGTCTTCTCCAGAATGTTACACCAACAACAGTATGGGAGGGGTGAGGGGAAAGTTGTTATGCTGTTTGTCAGGCTCAGAGCAGGGTAGATAAATGTTCCTGTGGATTAGTGCATAGTTTGCTTGTAACAGCATAGCAATGTAAACATAATATTCCATTTATTTGATATCTTATATTACAATTCATACTTTCATAGCAGAAAAACTGATAATGCTACTTAAACGTTGCTAATTTTCAGCAAGTACATATAGACTAAGTACAGTCAGTGGTATTATCAAATAATCTATGCACTCAGTGATAGCAAAACTGTGGCCAAAGTTAGATGTGAACATAAACAGGACCAGATCAAAAATGTAGACGGCCGACCTTTGTCCCAGGTTGACACACGTCCAAAAAGTAAACCTTGACTAGTTGAAGTGAAAGTATTCAGGGGAACAGTACTGGCTCCACATTCAGACAATGTCAATAGCTCTGCATACACTGTAGACAAATAAGTGGGCTCCGTTTATTTTTCTTAAGTGCCATTTCTGCCACAAGTATCCTTGCAACATGTATATGTACATTTTGCACTCTCGCACTGTTTGTTTTTAGTTAGTTATTACATTTGTTGTATATATAGAGTATCAGATAGAGGCAACCGTACATAAACACCTTTTCTGATATTTCAGCACTTGTCAGCAGGTTGCAGTGAAAGGGATAGGGAAATTTGTTGGATGGTGGCTCTAATGTTTCAGACATGTATGTCACCCAGGACATACTATATCTTCCCATGTTTGTACAAACGGGGACTGTCAGGGAGTGTGGCAACTCTCAGCTGCATTTGTCTTCTCCTCAACAGCTCTCTCTCCCAGGATGTCGGCGCACTGTTGTGGCAAAAGGCCTCTCCCCAGTCTCCTGTATGATTCATTTCACAATTATTCGGGTGGCTGGGCAGGGAAATTGTCTTTTGGATGGTCTTCTCGGCTCAGACGGAAGTTGTCTGCAGGAATTCTGCATGTGGAATTCTAAGTAGATGTTTCACCAATACTTAGGAAGTGTGTTCCTGTTTCAGGGCTAAGTAAGAATGTGAAGATTTGTAGTTACACGATGTTCAGTATGTGTGATGAATAAGTATGTCTGCGTGATGTCAGAAATCTCTGTCAGGCCAAACCTTAATGGCTCTAAACTTTCACCCAGAGTTTAACCTTCCCGGTGTCAATGCCAATTAGAACTAGGGTTTAGGATCAGACCAGGACCCTTCAGCTGCATATTAAAGTCAAGCAAAGCGCATTGTATGAACTTGAGTACATAAATGAGTTTATTATGTGCATGCAGTATGACCATAAAGATACGGACGGGGAAAATTGGTGACATTTTGATGTGATAGAAATATTTTGATGAAAACATGGGTATTTTCAGTGTTTCAAGTATAATATTTTACACGACTACATGTAATATGAATGCATAGGATGATATAATCGAATTATAAGATATAATAGTGCATAAACTCCTTCAAATTTAATGTCATAAACCTAGTTGTATGTTGATCTTTTACTTCATACGAAATCTACTTGAGGAACCGAAAAGATTGTAATTTGCGGCTCTCAGTTTGAAACCTAAGGCTGACCTAGTTGGTTGAAATGATAAAAAGAGTTGCTTGGAGGCACAATCTGAGATGTTCGTTCGCGTCAACCAGCCATGTTGGGAGCCGATTTCTGTTGCCGCAGCTACCACACGACCAACCCAATTTGTTGCACAGTATTGATTTAATTCCAGGCAGAGTTTCCAGCACATTATCACAGCCAGGTTATTACTACACTGGTCTGCCACTCACAGCCCAGCTGATACCATCTTTGTGGCCAGATTTAGGGGCCACTACATTAAATTACCTGGCTTTGTGCCTTGATAACCATTAATGGTATGTTCTGTAGTAGGATATGGCAGCTTCCCTGGCTGTTTGTCTCTCATAGACATTATGTGTTGTACATAATGTCAGTAAATATGTATCTGATGATTAACTAAGCAAGGTTGCTTTGAAAATTTAGCAACTGTGTGTAACCATTAAAAAAACTATGTTCTGTAGTAGGATATGGCAACTTCCATGGTTGTTTGTCTCTCATAGACATTTTGTGTTGTATATAAAGTCAGTGAATATGTATCTGATGATTAACTAAGCAAGGTTGGTTTGAAAATAGAGTAACTGTGTGTTGCCTTTAGTTGTATGTTCTGAAAATGGATATGGTTGTTCGTCTAGTCGCACACATTATGTGTTGTACATAAAATCGGTGAATATTTTCCGACGATTAAGTAAGCAAGGTTGCTTTAAAAATTGCCAGTAATGCTATGTTCTTTAGTAGGATATGGCAGCTTTGATGTCTGTTTGTCTATTCAAGTCATAGACGTCATATATAGTACATAAAGCAGTAAATATGTATCTAAAGGGTTAACTAAGCAAGGCTGCTCTGAAAATTGAGTAATTATATGTTACCTGCATGTACGTTATTCAGGATGATAAACTTGGCCATAAAATTAAATTAGAGTTCATCACACTATCGTAGTGTACATTTAGGAAAGCACATTATGACAATGGACAGGAGACAGCATTTGAAAATGCACTTTTAATAATTACTAGGTGTTGACTAGAACACAGAGAAACGTACACGTGGTTGATGTTGATAAGAAAGCTCTCTGTCTTAAGGCATTGATGCTGATGTCGCTACATCCTAGTAGAGTTGTTCCATGTGTGCGTATCTCTGTTCTGTGAGATTACGTTCCTTTCCTGTGGTAGGATCCTCAACATCCTGTTTCTTCGAAATATTTATCACTTAATCTAAGCCTCGGAGATCAGCACTTCAGCATAACAATTTACGGACACATGGTGCCAACGACCTGGCTTGCGCGTGATCCTTTCCATTTGCGTGATTGTGGAATGATTGTCCTTTGGCTGCTCATTACGTTCCACAAGTGTGCGCCGCGACGGCCTCCATTGTTGGAGGGAAGACAAATGCTGCTGCGCTGACCCCACAATGATGGGAATGGCTGTCGACTCCCTCCCATGAATTTGTGATAGCGAGGGTTGAACCAGGAGCCCTATGGGTGTGTTTTTTTTTTAACACAATCCCTAGCTAATTCTCCACAAGGTGCAGACTGTAAAATTCACCTCTACCTAATTCTGTCATCAAGGGAAGACACATGACTGATGAGACAGTTTGTGGTAAAAGTGACTAAGGGAAGACGTGGGATGTTTGATAAATGTGTTAACGTTGGCACCTCCATGTACATTATCATCACTTCATCCCTTGTAGGTAAAACTTTGTGTGGATGATGGAGTTAATAGGTCTAAACCAGGGCTATCTCCAATAGCCGTCCTTCCGTACCGGGACGACAATTTCCTTCTCAGGGTGGAAGAAAACGTCACACTGTCTGACCAAAAATTTGAACTTCATGATATTAAATTGATGTAAACGGATTTTCGTAAGCTTATAATGACAGATTTGAGAACAAAAAAACAGCAATATCAACTCCCAACTAATGAGTGGGACAGAAAAGAATCTAAATCTGTAGACATACCCAGGCTTAACATCTTTGCACATAAGATTTTTGTATCATAAAAAGAAAAAAAGAACTCTATCGAATAGATCCAAATTATCGCCAGTCTAAATCTAGACAAGACATGCTAACGTTATGTGGAATTTACATTTTGACATAATGACTGGCTTACCACTCAGTTTTACACGACAGTTTTGGCACAGACCAGTTGTTCTGATACCCTTTTAATTTCACCGTCACATTTGACCTTTCCAGCTTGTAACTATGTAGCATGAGTATCGCTTGTCAGACATTCGCTATTCCTAGTTGTCATAGCAAGAAGTCTAGTAGCAGTACTGTACTAGTACAGAAATAGCGCAGTAACTAAGACTAGGGTAAGACTTTATTCTATGCTGGTGTCTTTAACACAGGCTGTAGAAATAAAGTTCTGATGATATTTTGGTCGTCTCTGCGGACAAGCATGTGATCGATCAGCTGTTGCGTAAAAGGCAAGATAAGATTCAGCAGGTCATACTTCTCTTCAGTTGTGACCACAGTTACAAATGGCTTGTGTACATCACAGTCAACCAGCCAAATCCCTAAATCTCTCTCTTATTTGTTTATCCGTCTTCAAAAACAAAAAGGTTCTCCTTTCCGTTTCAACAAGCTGATTCCGTTGTAGGCTGGAAACACTATCAGGCTGTGAACGACATAAGAGAATGCTAGTAGATTATTGTGAAGACTGGCTCGATGATTTTATGGTTCTGTTATGTAATACACCACAATGGTGGCTACTGATCTGTATGGGATGTAAAGGTATAGAGGCAAGTTGTTATTTTCAGTCGATGCAACATAACTCACAGTGTAGAGATGAAGGCAGGAAAGGTGGAGTAGTGCTGAAGGTTGGCCTCGCCAGTGGCTACAGAAGTTTGTTGATGTATGGAGAAGATTGTGATGGTCTACACAGCCTGCCACGTTTGTTAGCCCCTCTCATCTGTCTCCTCACCCCTGCTTATTGGGTGGGAAAAGCCCAGAAAGTGAGCAGAATAAAGTTGAACAGAATCACAGAAGTACCTGCATTTTTTTTTAATTTTTACTTTGTAATTTTTGTATCTTAATAATATCGGGTGTATGATATCAGGTGTATTTTGCAGCCAGTAGGTACATATTTATTTAATGGGAAAATAAAATCAAGTCTTAAAAACTCATAAACTGCATTGAATATTACTTCCTTACTACTTACTTGATAAGGTCTCCTCATCACGATTGGCCTGCATCCAGCAGTTTGCGTCTCTTGCGTACAATATTGAATTGGAATATTGCAGTGACTTTGGAGGGATACGGGAATCATACACACAGGCAATTTGCAAGTGAAAGGTACTAGTATTTGATCTTTGTCAACTCCAAGTTTGAATGTGGCTTGTTAATGTGTTTGCTGGCAGTTGAAGTGGCATTTCTGACTGAACTGCTGGACATTTGATCTGAACATCAAGCTAAACAAAACGCAACGTAAATCATCAGAAATGCCAGGCAGTTTCCCTTTAAATGGATTATGACTGGTATTTGTTTGGGCCATGTTTTGCATACCTGGTTCTTTCTACTAAATTCTAGTGGGCTATGTACATCTATTACTAGGTCTTACTTTTAGCGAATCAAGATGTTTCTGATCAGATAATCCTTTATCCTAATAAACACTTCTCCTTACAACTTGTGAATGTACATGCAAGTTACTAGTAGCCATATTGGGATGAGGGACAAATCTTTACACGACATGTACTATGCACTTTTAGATTCTCTAATATTGACATTGGATATAAAGATATTATTCTTATGACTTATATAAGTTGTATTCTTTTTTTCTATGTGGAGGACTGCAGGAAGAATAGCTGACAACATTGTTAAGCTAAATGTGGATCCAAGTCAAGTCAAGTCAAGTCAAGTCAAATACCAACTGCTTTAGTCAGTATTGTACCTAATGTGGTACACTAGCGAACACTGATATGCGACAATGATGATGATGATACTAGCATTGTGATCATGGGATAAAGTAAGTTAGTGGTCCAATATGGCACCTAAAATGTCTATCCTATTTGCCCTGTCCAACACATCACAGCCAAGCCAGCAACCCAATATTACGACGGTCCATGACTTACATTTTCTATATTGCTTCAAATATTCGGAGCGGCTTGCTGGGAAATTGTTTTATGTTATGAATGTGGCTACGAGCATGTCTTGGCCTGTAGTAGGGGCGGGAACCATTACGGTGTACCAAAACCATTTTTTCTCAGAAAAAAATCAGTGGACTGGATGCTACATGTATACCTGATTCCAGAAAAGATTTTGTCGGCAGGCGTTAATGTGTTTGGGGCTTACAGGTAAAAGAAAAGAACAAGGGCGAAGTACATGTAGAGGAGAGTTGATTTTTACGTTAGTTAAGTTTCTACAGTTCAACTTGGTATAAAACATAGGCAGTTAGAGTTGTTTACATGAAGATAGAATTTTAAAACGCCAATGGACGTTGCATACTCCACCAGACAGAATCCTTTGAAGCGAAATGGACCATTGTTTTGAGTATCGCCCATTCATATGTTTTCACAGATAAACAGGTCTAGGTTCATGTCCGGACCTGGACTTGATTCTTTAGACCTAAGCAAAACCTGTACCTGAATTTTCTGTACTGGTACCCACCCCTAGCCTGTGGGCCACTCTTACCTACAATGGTTGCCATAGAAATATGCACTGCTTCTCCCGGCTCCTCAGCAACATTCAGAATTCACGGCAGCATTCCTGCCTGCTACGCTAACTGTAGCTGACATTTGCCTTCTGTCTCATTGTACATGTGTTTTTGTATGGCGTCGATTCAGACTATACAAATTTCTGTGCTTGAGCCAAAGAGGGCTCAAAATACTGGCTGTGTTTGTACTTTTATGCACCCAAAATTGGAACAGAGCACCTAATTTTGTATTTTGCATGCACCATAGATGTTTGTGGGGATTACATGATATCTAAGGATTGTTCACTATAATACATTATACTCTGGATATTATATTCTTGACATCTAGGCATAAAAAAAACAATGGATTATGCCGGGTAAAACCTAAAATATGGTATATTACCTGTTTCAAGATTTTGAAGTTAGCTATTTTACTTCAGATTCAAATTGTGAAGAGAGGCATTGGCAAGGTTTGTAATTAAGTACATAATTCTATGCACCTAAACATTTTTGTTCTTTTTCTCTTGAATTTTTGGGGTAGGTACAAAATCATTTTGAGTCCTGAGGCAAAGGCAGCAGTTGGGTTCAGTTTTGGTTAGAGGCGTGAACCCCTAGAGTTGTTGTCTTATTTATGGGCATACTGGTAGACTTGTGCTTGTTGTAGGATGACTCCATGTTTTCTATAGATAAAGTATGCAAAGCCATCGATATCGTGGATGTGAATAGCTGCTTGATTAGGACCTGTTCTTGCACATTTAAAAAAAATGACAGTTATATCAGATGTGTATCATTCCATTGAGTATTATTATGTAATCAGTTTTTATTTTGTAAATAAACAGTAGAATATTCCAAAAATGTCACACACATTAACATTAGTGTTGACGGAATGAAAGCTCTCCTGAAGACCATCCCCCACAGTCATTATTATCCTGAGACAATATCAAATTTGCCCCCTCTGTTGCTGGAGGTTGCTGTGCTATTTTAGTATCACTTTCCTTTCACTTTCAGCACTCTACAGTATGCATAAATTTTGGCAATATGACTTTTGATAACATTTGCTGTAGGCTACATATATTCGTCTATCTGTGAACACGATAATTCAAGAATATCTGTGTGTATTGTTTGATATTTGGTATGTGGGGTCTTTATGAGGCCTCTAAGTTATAAGATTTTAGGCCTCCTAGCAGCTTGTTTTGGTACTGCATTAGAGCTTCTGGTTTTTGTATTGTATGTTTTGGACATGCTATTGTGTAGGTTTTAGCCCTAACAGCTTTTGCACTCAAACACCTTAACATCATTTCATACTTTGCCTCGAATATTTAGGGTGAAGCACATATTCACAGTGCACAATCTGCAGGCAATATCAGCATAATTCAATAATCCCTAATTGAATGGTGGCAAGGACCTCACTTCCCATGATCAATACTTATAAGAAGATAAAAATATCATCCCTTATTTAGTTTTCCATCTAATCTGTCTTTCATCCTTTACCTGATATGATAGGATTTTTTCCCGAAGTCTTAGATGCCCATTATGGAAGATGAGGCAATTCAAACGTGTCATTCCTGGTTCTGCTGTCAATTCCTCAGTAGCACCTGTGGCTAGGTAGCAGAAATGAATTGCTCGAGGAACACAGATTTATGACTTTGGCACAAATATATATTGAACTGTTCAAGTTAATTATATTCTTCGGAAGCTAGGCGATAAATTTCACAGCTTTGTAAGGTTAAGACGAATATGTGTGATGCAGTATGATTTTGTGCGGTATTACTCTATAGTAATAAAAGAACAACTGAAATCTTATTTCCCATGTTAATGTGCATCTTCATTTACTGGTTATAAAACATCATTATGATGCCATTTTAATTCACTGTATATGTATGTGGAATTGTGGATGTCTTTTTATGGGCAAGGGCAACTAGGAATAAAAAATAAAGAGGAATGTTAAAATTGTATTGCTTTCTTTTGACCTTGGAAGGTCACTTGTCTCGGAATATTGCTCTAGGCATTCTAAAAGTTAATCCAGAGTACTAGTACAAGGAAGCAGTTGCTGTAAATGTTGAAATCTATTCAGTAGTTTATTGTTCACAGTTTTTTGCTTGGATTTCTCCACTGCAATCTTAAACTTTAAATATAAAACTGCAATCTTAAACATCTTGAACCTACAGTAAAAAGTGTGGCAATTAAAATTATTGCCATGGCGACGGTTTTATTGTTTATAAATATTAAGGATTGTTGTTATCAATGGGTTTTAATAGTCGTATTCCATTCGCCTGGCGATTAATGTTTAGAGAGGATTGCTGTCAAAAGGGGTTCTCTTGTGAGTGAAGGGTGAACTAATAATGTGAATGCTTCTCATCAATTTTACAAATCAGACCTTCATTTACATAAATCATATCATCAGTTGATCATCTTCTCTAGCTAAATAACAATAGGCTAGAAATATCAAAGTCTTAGCAAAGAAAGCTATTGTAGTATTTTCTAATAATTTATGTAAATGAGACCCTAATTTACTTGATGTATGTCTAATAACGTTCAAATATCGTATTTGCCAAATGTTGCAAGAATGAAATTATCATCATCAACCACTTTGATATTATAACAATTTCTCAATGATTATGCAAATTAGATAACAATTTGTATCATTTTATGTCTATCTATATTTCTCTATTTTTAAATTGCATATGCTATATGTTTGACTGAGTGTCCTATTACGCGGCTATGAATTGATAACTGATGTAGAGTCATACGCGCACTTACGCCTCTAGATACGGCCGTTTTTCATGGTCCGGATGCGGCGCACCACTTAGAGCAAGTCACACATGTTGAACTAGAGTTCCACGACCCCATACCTTCGTCATTAATTATGCAAATAAGGCTCTCATTTGCATAAATTATATAACTTGATCATCTCCTTCACCAAACAGACGTGCGCAATATATGTTAAGAAAGGAGGATTTTGTCGCTTTTTCTGATAATTCATGCAAATAAGGACCTCATTTGCATAATCAATATTCAACGATGTTCACCTGTACATAACTTCCAAATGCTACAAGTATGAAATTCCCGCCATTTACCACAATGACATGAAAGCATTTTCTCATTAATTATGCAAATTAGGTCTTTATTTTGCACAATATATATCTATCAATATTCTCTTTTTAAGTTACAAAGGTCACATGTTGCAATGGTCCTATAATTGAACTGAGCATGTTTAGACGATTTTCCAATCAATTATGCAAATTAGCTTCCAATCTGCATAATTGATATAGAATTATATGAAGCATCACGTAACCTATCCACATACTAAAAATCATAACAATCCGTCAACCCCTTCTTGAGTTATTCCCTTTCAAAGTCTGACACTACACCTGTCCTGCAGTTCCAAAACAAGCCGCTAGGGGGCCCAAACCTATACCACTTACTCACGGCATCAAAAGCTGTCTACAACTTAAAATTCATAGCCGCGACATGTCCAGAACTCGAGATATCAAACCAGGAAGTTCCGCTGCAGTACCGTAACAGGCCGCTAGGGGACCCAAAATCTAATCGTTTCCAGGTCTCAACAAGACCTACCCACATACCGAATATCAATACAATCCATCCAGGCGTTCTAGAGTTATGGTGGTCTTCTACAAACAGACACACATACAAACGCTACCCAAAATATAACGTTCTTTAATGGCGATGTTAACTATCACATCGCTATCTCACAACCCCACATGTTATACATCATTTAAGCTCAAACAATGCTTGTTTCACACATTAGTTTGCATTTTTGAAACAAAGATATCAAAGGTGAAGAAGGCCGCACCAAACTTTCCAAACTCCAAACGAACGAACCCGGAAGTGATTTCCACGACTCACGGGTCATTTTCCGAGGAACATATTTCAACCATCATTTATCCCCTGTTTCAAATGTTTACATTTCCATGACCACCATACTACATACTACAATTCTGGTACGTCTGAAGTACTAGGCTTTTCTCAATTTTGCACGGCGATCAATCGAAAATCGCCTCGCGAGAATACACTGCTGTGCACACGTATATGTGCCCTGGTACCTGGTACTGGAAAGCATACCCGTGGAGGTAATGGTTCAGTCCGGTATGATGCGCGGCAAAACCCGGAAGTGATTTCCACGACTCACGGGTTATTTTCCGAGGAACATATTTCAACAATCCTTTATCCCCTGTTTCAAATGTTTACATTTCCATGACCACCATACTACATACTACAATTCTGGTACGTCTGAAGTCCTAGGCTTTTCTCAATTTTGCACGGCGATCAATCGAAAATCGCCCCGCGAGAATACACTGCTGTGCACACGTCTGGAAAGCATACCCGTGAAGGTAATGGTTCAGTCCGGCATGATGCGCGGCATGATGCGCGGAAAAAAAATTCCTGAGATGCCTGTACAGTTTTTAGAATTCTTTGCAAATGGTCGCTCACTATACTATTAGGCTCGCCAATCAGGCGTCGCCAAAAATATTTGTTCTGTCCTCTGCCCACCTTTTCCAGCCCCTTGTTTTGAACATGAACTGAAAACTACTGCAAATGCAAATTTTCCCTACCCCATTTAAAGCCCCCCCCCCAACTTAAAGGTATTTAGGGTATTAGTATAATTTTTTAGGACATAAATTTTTCATTATGTCAATGGCAAGCATCTTCTTAGAATATCTTTGGGAAAACATCACACATGCCCCCCTCCCACTCCACACTCAACCAAACACACCTTCCACCCTACAAGACTTATCCCATCAAATTACATGTACTACTGTGGGGCATTCTTATCGTATCGCCATCGCTGCGTAATAATAAGGCGAGAATAGATTTGTCTCTCCCCGCTCCTGTTCCACATGTGATCGTCAGCTGTAGCAGAGTAATTTTGCCCTGATGCATTTGATCAACAGTTCTCCACGGGGTTCTGCGTTTGGAGGCTTTTCCGCATGGTAATGGGGGTGTGGGTCAGCCACTGCCCTGTAGCTGTGATTGCATTCCTGCCTGGTTTTCCTGGAAAATTCTAAAAGGTTTCTCTGGGGCTCGAGTTGACAGCCAAACAAGGTTATCATACGTGCAGTTCAAAATCTGAAATGTGCAATTAATTGGGAATCTAAAAAGGCGATTTTTTAAATTTGAAATAATGTAAGAAAGGCAATATTTTTTCCAGGAAAATTCTAAAAGGTTTCTCTGGGGCTCTAGTTTACAGCCAAACAAGGTTATCATACATGCAATTAAAGATCTAAAATGTGCAATTATTTGCGAATATAAAAAATCAAATTTTTCAGTGAAAAAATTCTAAAAAGGGCAATTTTTTTAGAGAAAAAAAATGCAAGAATAGATTCAATAGGCTTTCCAACAGTTAGTGTAATTGGGTCATATTTGAAAAGAATTGAAACGTTTAATTGCAAGTGAGATATGCTAATCACAAATATTATAACATGTAAAATATGACTGAAATATTCACAAAAATTTAACTTCTAAAATTGAAATTTTAAATAAGTGGTAAAAGCAATCTGCTAAGCACATATATTAGAGGCATATACATCATTATATGCATAGTGTGAATATGAAACATCTTATTCACAGGAAGTAGTGCTGTCAATTCCAAGAACTGCTACATAGTGCATTTGAAATGGGACTGTCATATCTATAAATACATCTAGATGTTTCCCTCAGGGTGACGTAGAGCAACTGCCAGAGTGCTTGAATTGCATGTTTGGAATGACTAGGAGCACCTCTAGTATCTGTAGATATTATAACTACATTGTTGTTGAATTCATGGCCAAGGTCACAGAAACTATTAGAAGTACCTGTGCAACAAATATGATAATTTGGAAGTTTGTGTAATACTCTCGACACACATTTTTCTTGCGATTTGAAACATATTATCTGTACCAATCAAGGACCTTAAACTCCCACTGAATTGAGAAAGTAATTATTACTCTCCAAGCAGATGTTAGGAGACTCAAGATTTCAGTACATGATAGAAAGCCTGATAGAAAAAGGTCAAGAAACAGCCGGAGCCTAACCTCTGCTTGGAGAGTAAGTGTTTATGCAGCTATTTTCTTCTCAGTTCTGACACATTAATATATAAATTTAATTCTGTCAACTACAGCCAGAAATGTATTGTCACCCACAGAAGTCTTTCCTGGGGTTTCATGCCTCTTTCTTTAACACAGGCAGGTGATCATCACTAATGTGACTGCTGTGAAGTTATTTACACAACAGTGAAGGTCTGTTGTATAATGTTCATCCTAGCGGCACTTAGATTATCACGGGCAAGCCAGGAAAACCATTCGCACCATTAGAAGTTTTTAGGACATACCAAACTTCAAACATATGCACACTTAACTCATACTAGTCATAGAAGTTCGAGATATCCGGATGACGTAAACTTTTTTCCACTTTTCCTGATACTGTATCTCGGAAACCTCCTTCACCCCCAGACAGCTACAAAGTACTACTTGTTCTGTACTGTACTCAGTGGCAGTCTCCCAACAGCTCCAGGCATTTGTAAAGTCAACCTGTTGGGAGTGGGATATCAGAAAAATCTCGGTCTGGGGTTTTATGCAAATTTACATATTATTTCGGGAAGACATAACATTTTTGTTCTATTTGGTGCTCTATTTGGATACAATTTGGGGAAAACATTGTTTAAGGCTATAGCAGGCTTTATTAGAATATGGAAAATAAGCTGTGGTAATGACAGTCCATATAAAGATGTATGTCTATCATATGGGTAGCAAAACAAGCTGCAGCTAGAATACTAGCTAAATACTGCCTCTCGCTGTGACGTCTAGTCCCTGTCCTAAGTTGTCCGCAAAGTTTTAGGTGAAGAAATCAAGTCATACAAAAAGCAGTAACATCTTCCACTACTCTAGGGACAAGTATAGTGTTTTTCATGGTCTTTATTCAGGGCTCGAAATACCACATGCATATGCAAGTTTGTGCATGTAAAATTGGTGTGGTACAAGTAAGTTTGGACCAAACTTGCACCAGTGCAAGTTACTTTTATCCACTAATACCTGACTTTAGAAAAAGCTTACACACACCAACAATATTGTCTGCCATTGAAAGGTAAAAGAAAACAACACTGAATAAAAAAAATAGCCTAAATTTGTTATTTCTAAACTTGGTTAGACATCCAGGTAAACAAAATTTGAAGACAATTCCATCTCTATAATGCTAATAATTCCTATGATGTTGTCTTACCTTGATTTGCATATGAGTAAATACATTTTGCATACAATTTAGTGACTTTGATATGATCAACTGGATTTTCCAGTTATATGTGTTTGTATTGAGTTGTTCTAGCGATGGTTAAGAATAGTGATGGAAGTCACTCGAAGAGTCCAGAAGAAATCTATTGATCTTATCAAGTTGTAGACATTGAATTGTCTTAAATTAAGCCTAAATTCACATTTGTTGTACAATTTGAAATCCAAAATAAAATACGCTTTGGAAAACAAATATCCAAACATGTGGTCTTTATGTATCCCCATATATTTGCAAATTTTCAGAAGAAGAATAAAGGGTTAACAGTTCACTATTTTGGGTTGTGCAAGTAAGTTTCTTTTGGTGCAAGTTACCTTTGGCTTAACTTGCACTGGTGCAAGTTGACTGAAAAGTGTATTTCGAGCCCTGTTATTAAAAGTTCATGACATGCCACAATAGGATGAGCACTGCAGGTGTTCCATGACTCAGTGCCCAGGAAGATGTACTGTAATGATGTCCCAGTTTTATGAGCAAAATTCAACATCTTAAGTTAAGTGGGCCACACTTCGACAAGGACTGGCAAGACCTTGCTGCTGTTTTCTGTTGCTATAAAAAATTGATTGAAATTTAACTGCCTATTCGTCACTTTAGGTCAGACTACTACTGTAAATCTCAAATTGTGTACTGTATTTTCTTACGGATATGTCAAGTGCATGATTTTGTTGTCCTGGTTAACTTGAGATACTGGAACAAAAGTTTGCTTCCTGTTTTATTGTCCATTTCCTGTCTTACAGAGATATATTGACATCCAACATGAGAGGAATTGCACTTACTGTCCTGGTAATGTAAAAAACGGACACCTGCGTTGTCCTAACAGTACTTGTAAGATGCCAAGTGACTGTAAAACTATGCTGAATATTTCAAGGTTGTGCTATTCCTTTGGCAATACATTCTAATGGCTATTGATCCCGGGTTGGTCGGCCTGGACTCCTGTTGGCCTGCCATTTTTCCCCCCACCATCCCAGGGGTACGTCATGCGAATACATCTTCACTGGAGGTCAAGAGCCTCCCCGCTGATATTCCTAGCTTCCCCTGAGCGACATCAACTTTTGTTTAATGTGGAGGCATCTCATTGTATGAAAGTAGGGGTTAGATATAGGGATTCAATCTGTTATCATTATTCATCACATCATAGATGAGTGCATGTGTATGTAGTTAAATAGGAGATGTATCTAATAAACTCTTATGTTAGTTTCTTACTTATACTACACCGTACACTTAGTCTCTGTGGTACAGTACTACTACTACTACTAGTGTTCAGAAAATACACCCAAAATCAATTAGGTAGCTGTTACATAATTACAACACTTTTGAGTAGACATTTACATGCAAGACATGATGTAGGTGCCATAGGTCAGTATGTTAGATATTTCTTAAGGTCAGAAAATAGACCTAAAAAGATAATGTATATTTTCTAAGTACTTGAATCATGCATTGCTTGTGTTTTGTTAACGTGATTCCTGGATATATTTATACAGTTATATTTTGACTGTCCAATGTTGGAAAAGATATCATCTATAAGCAACAGGGCACAGTGGTGCTCTGAGTGTAGTCATCAGCTTTGGGCATCATTCACACTTCTTTACCTTGCAACAAGTAAGCTATTCTATATTCATATTTATTCATATCATATCATATCTGGTTAATATATCATGATATAGGTGAAGGTTGCTTTGATAGGTAGGTAGATATGATGCTTGAATGCTACATTTATTATATGATATAGGAGTTGTGACGCTACGTCTGATGATAATTTAATGGACATGTTTCTATTTTGTACAGTTCCCTGGAAAAATTCTTTTTCAGTTTTTATTGGTTAAGGTTCGGCAAATGAAAGACTTCAATAAAAGATCCTGCATGTGTATTACTATAAGTGACAAAGTTTGGTAAATACTCGAACACTCCTTTGAATGCAAAGTCAAAATCAAAATTTTATAGTTTGTGTTAACCAAGAACAATAACTTAATAAGAATCTGATAAATTGTTTTGATATGATGTAGTTCTGCACTGAGTCTTATTATGAGTAAATGAAATATTACACCTGTACTCCATGTTCATATAAAAGCAAGATTTTTATAGCATCATATTTTGTTGCAACTAATATTCTCATATTGTATATTATTATTACGATCAACCAGACACTTGGTTTGCTTACATCTTAAGATTTCTCAATGATTGAACAGCCTTGTTGTTGTTTTTTTTAGGAATTACCGAGAATGTAACAAAATATTACAAAGGCTGAGGCTGGTAATGACTGCCTACAATAAAATTGACAAGAAACCAAACTGACATTGAAACATACATTAAATATACTCCAGCCTTGCTATGGGTGCTAAAAAGGCTTGTTGTTCTTGCTGTTTAGCGTGGGCTCTGTTGTACCCCCTGTATCCCTATGTTGCCTTCCCTGCTGTAAAAACACAATCAATACTTCACGGGGCTCCATGTAAAACACATACAGCCGGGGCACGCTGGCATTATACCCAATTCTGTATGTATTAAAATGGCCCCAGTGGTCGATACTGTGACGGGAAATTATGCAGCAAATCATCATGCAGAATTTTTTGGGCACGGTAGAGTTGGCATTCCCTTCATGTACGTTGCGAGAATAATTCTTTGCCACATGTACGCTTGCACGTACAGATCTAAAGAAGCAAGTAGTTTGTTAAAGGGCAAAGTAAAGAAAAACAACAGCTCATGTAAACTCTGTGAAGTGATATTTTGAAGATTCTTTCAGCGTTGTTGAATAATTCACCAGATATCAGCGACTTGCTGATGTATTTTGATTGTCTGGTATTTGATTGACCTTCAGTTGTTGTATAATCAACAATTGATGAATATTATCCTTTACAAAGCTGTTTGATTACATTATGTCAGGATTAATGTATACAGCGATTCATGCAGGTTACAAATAGGCCAGGGTGAGACAGGGTGGAAGCTACCGTACAGACTTAACCTTTTACAAAATTCAAACCGAAAGATAACGTGAGCGTAGAAAATAGAGGTGAGAATTTTCTTAATCTGCTTCTTCTCGTGGTATTACGGCGTGTCAGGCGGAAGATAGGAGCTAATAAATTGTGAATCACACTCATGCATAAATTGGACAAGTCGTAGTAAGCAGAAGAGGATGCTCGGAGATATGTGAACTCTCTTTGCGGTACTTGGAAATGGGTTGAAATTTCTTGTGGGAAATAGTAAATATGGCTGGTAGGGACTTGCTATTAGCTCTGGAAATGAGGGGCGCTCTCTCGGGATTGCCAGGAATGATTACCACAATAATGAAATATAAAGTAACGTCTCTCACCAAATCCTCAACTGGAAATAATCAAGGTGGAACTTCTGCAAACTGCAGGATAAACTTTAATGTGCTCGGATATCAGAAACATTCTAATCCGTCCGAGGGGAGGGGGAAGTTACGAGAGTGCGAAATTTGATTGTGGCGAGTGTGTCGTTGGGAGCGGAATTATGCCTGCAGACCCTGGGCCCTGTCAGGATGCAGCGCAGGATCAATATGGGAAATAAGTCCTGTCAGATCCACAATTCTCCAGCTCCCAGCCTCCATGCATGCAGCCCCAGATAACAAGGCTGCTACATAATGCAATTTACCATGCATCAACATGCAGCATCTCCCTGCGTCTGGCTCCATAGTGGTAAGGTGGTTGTAAAACAAGGATGCAAGCCTCGCCTAGTTGGGAAAAATTTATATCAGCCTTTTTTATATTTAAACAGGAATTCTTTCTTTCTGTTCAGTGCCAAAAATCAGTGGTAATTTTTCCAAGCAGTACCAGCATGTAGCTTGTTCTTTCACGTGATTCCAGTGCTGAAGCAAGAGAAAGTGCTGTACCATATGTGTAGTAAAGGGTTATGTAGTATTTCATAGGAATTTGGCTTTCTTTAAAATGTTGTTCAGCGCCAAAAATCCAGCAGCCATTTGTCAAAGCAGTGCCAGCATCTAGCTTGCCCTTCCACGTGATAGCCAGTATTGAAGCAAGAGAAAGTACTGTGCCATATGTACAGTAGATGGTTATGTCATATTTCATAGGTTTTAATCAGATTTTGTTCCCATTTTAAAGATTTAATATTATGGCCCACTCATAACATTGTGATATAATGATATACTGTGGATTCTTTTATTTTTGTGGGGATCAGAATTACAGTGGGAGGGGGAAAAGACATGTGGTGGAAACAAATTCTCTGCAACAGTAATACTGTAAATGCATTTAAGTTCACGCTAGCAGAAAAAAAGACTTTTCGCAGTGGTTTTAAGTTCTCGGTAACACTATAGACTGCAGTCTAATACCGTAATAGAAAAATGTACGCGGTGGTTTTAAGTTCTCGGTGAAGTGTTCATCGCGAAAACCGCGAACATTAATCCACTGTGAACATTTCTGCATTTATAGTAATACTTTGCATATTCAGTTCCACTTCCAGGGTTTGGAGAGGTCACTGTGAAAAAAAACATGAAAATAATGAAACTATTGCAAACATTTCAGGATTTACAGTATTAACAGCATCTTGTTCTGACATGTATGATTCATCCTTCATTGAAATTTTCACATCCCAAACACTGGGTTCTGATGTACACCGTACGAGATTTCATCACTTGTAAGAGGACAATTTGACTAATGCACTCTTGATGGAACACAAAAAAGTGGGCTGAGTGAAGGCCACAACAATTTATTTATTCTTCAAGCAGAGGTTGAGCCACAGCAATTTTTATTGGGGAGAACCTGGTAAAAAAAAAACTAAAACCACAGCTATCCCCACAATACAACTTCTGCTTCAAAAATAAATTTATTCACTTGGTTCTTATTATGAAGGTGGAAACAGAGCTGGGTGGAATACTTGCATCTGATTTGCCGAAAGAGGTTGTACCAAAGTGGCACATTTTCCTCCGACACTATTTCTATGTTGATTTTCTAGTTCTATAGTTTGTAAATCCAAGACCAAAAAAAGCTAATGTTAATCCGCAAAAACTGCAAAAAAATGTGCAGAAAAAAATGAAATGATAAAATCGGTGATGGAGCATACAGTTTCTTGTGATGAGTTGAATTTAGAAAAATGTGTTCTCTCAGCTAATTGATGTATTCTCCATAGCTTAAATCCCCCAGCATGGTACTAGCACATGAAATATGCTCAAATGTTAAGTCCTTAATCCCTCATGTATTATACGGAGATTTCTCAAAAATGACAGACTCCCTGATATGTGGACTAGATGGATATGTTTTATGGCTTTGAGGTGAGCTAAGTGGTACGAAGTCAATGGAAATATTTTGCTTGGGAGCGATCAATTTATTTGTTTGCTTCTTGTTTTCTTTTAATCATAAAAAGTTAGGAAGCATTCAACATATGTAAGCATAGAACTGCAGCAAACTTGCATTATTATATTCACACACACACACGAAACTGAATATTTTCCAGTTGACTCACGATTTTGCGTTTATCTTCAAATTTACTTAAATCTACAGTTTTCTAAATTAAAGAACCAAGATATTGAAATTGTGCTGCCTTTGCATGGAAGCCAAAATGTTTAGGTAATAAGAGAACACATAGCCAATACGGCAACTAGTACATTGATGGGTAGTTTCCCTTCCTATATCTGTTTTTGTCTATCTTAACCTGAAGGGAGCAAAATTATACATGATTATCAGATAACAACTCTGTTTGATCTCTATAAGATAATGTCCCCATGTGCCAGGGGTGTACCTACATTTAACAGATCAAAGAAAATAAACAAATCGAAATACAACTATGTACATGTAAAGTGAAAGTACAATGTCATATGCAACATTAGTACAAAAATGACTCTCTGTAATGTTACACATATTCCATGTTTTGAAGGATGGTCCAAATGAAGGACCTATTTGAATTGTCTACGTATATTATAAGTTGATGGAAATGCAATGTATATGTTATAACTTATATGTATATACATTATCATGGCTTGCATGGATTAATATATGAATATCATATTGAATATATTTCAGTGTATTGCCATGAAGATTATTGCATAGAAGGAATAAAGATATTGGTAAATTTTTCTATTATGGCACATATTAGATTGCCATTGACATGAAAAGATTAATCTGAAGTTTTGAGCTCTTGTGAGGAGACTTAAGTAGTGTCTCCAGTACTTGGAAGTTACTGTAGCTGCAAAAATGTAATTGTGGTCAGAATTGAGACATGTCTACAGACAGACCACACGATAAGACTATTACAAGTATTAGGCTGTCTCTTTCTGTTTCTCAGAAGGGTAAAATGTGATTATGTTGGCGTTGGCTCCGATGATTTGTTACATGCGCCCAAAGTGACCAGGACACTTATTGGTGGCTGGAAACTTTATTCGCCAATCTATATCTATTCCTCCCACCTGTCTAATTTGATGTTACATTAATGCTAAAGAATTTAGGGAAACTGCCTAATTTTGCCATACAGTGTAATAGTAGGATAAGACAAGTGCTGAGAAGAAAACATGAGTGATAAAGATAGTACTGAAAGTAGAATGGTGCTAGAAGACCTATTTTGTTCAGCTGTCTGATTTAATATTACATTCTTCCTTAAGAATTTAGGAAAGCTGTCTAATTTTGCCATACAGTGTAATAGTAGCATAGGACAAGTACTGAGAAGAAAACATGTGAAAGGAAAATGGTACTAGAAGACCTATTTATTTCAGCTGTCTGATTTAACATTACATTCTTTCTGAAGAATATTTGGAAAGCAGCCCAAACTAAATCTATTTGATGTTGACTTTGATGTTCCTGCATCTACTACAGTTACTGTAGTAGCAATTATGAAAAGTGAGAAAATGCAAGAGATAGAGCTAAGGTTGGCGCCCAACGTGGTGCAAAATCTCCAGCTCTAGTCGCCGAGGTACATCCGTCTCCTCACCACCTGAGTGATGACCTTTGCCCCCTGTGGGGCAGCCCCGGCCCTCATTAGTATGCGGGGAGTGTTCCGCAGCCAACATGCTGCAAATTGAGCCAGAAACACCATGTTGGCTCCGCTTCCATCACAGCATCATTACCAGAACTGACAGTCGTAGGGAGAATTAAAGAATGGTCCTGGGCCTCCAAAGGAGGGATTTAGCCCAATCTAATTGTTGAAAGACATTTTACGTCATGCGGGGAAAGGAGCGCTAGTCTGGCCCCGTTGTTAGAGAGATGTATCCCTTCGGACTGTCATCCCTTGATAGAAGAAAGGAGGACCTTGAACTTGTAGGACTATGTCAAGCCAGTCTCATGGTAACAACCACGCTTTGCAGTTCTTGTTACTTGTGTTGTTATAATGAGCTCTCTGTAGCCCATAACCATGTTGTATTTTCCAGTGTTGAATATCATGAATGTCAAATTTAATATACCCTGAAGAGTCCAATTGCCCCTGGTTTAAATATTTCAGAGCTGTATGCATTATTCCCTGGATAGTTATATATTCCTGAATGACAGGTGCTTCATGTATTGCTAGGGACGTTTTTTGATATACATTTAGGATTCTTGATGTACAATTTGAACCTGATGTTTTTCAGTGGCAACAACACAAAATGTATATTATTTTTTATGTAACCTGTGGTTATTAACATCCCTCATGAATATTCTGTGCCTATGGCAATAATTACTGTACTAACATTTTTCTTAGAAATATATATAAGTAATGCAGAGGGCAAGTTATTTTCCTTTGATGTCTAAAGATAATTTCAATACATAGAAGTGTAGAATAAACAAGTGCACAATAAAAATAACCCAGGTTTATATAAGGCTTGTATTCACTCTCCTGAAGGATTTGTACTGTAAAATCTGTCTGAAAGCAATACAACAATGGAGGAGAGTTGGCTTTGCCTGGCTGCACGAGAGAGCTGGTTGTGTATACTGTATACATTTGAAGTTCAAAGTACATGTATGCATTACATGTAACACGAGCTCTGCAGAAGTGAGTTTGGGGATGATGTTCTCAACACTCAGTGAAAGAAGGGCACCCATGTATTTATGAATGAGCACCCCTGCACTATTGCTTAGTAGGCCTGGCTATTTAGCAGGGCTGTTTTTATTCCTATAGGCGAGGTAGGAGCCGGGTAGGTTGGAGCAGACAAGACTAGAATGCGTGATGAGGAAGGTGACTAGTCAGGGCCCCACTGCTGGCTGGAATGACGCAGGTAGCAGCCATACAGTATGGCTCCATGCAAAGTGGGCCCCAGCTCAAGGGTTTCCATCGCCTCGCTCACGATCACAGAAATTGCCTTTTTGCTGGCAGAATTTTATCTGATGAAGTTTTGCATTCGTAAACGATCACTACACATCTTTATGCTACACCCCATCCTTCAAGAATATGCACCTTCGTTACTTGAGCTGGAAGAATAGTAAACCTGCTCATTTTTCATGGCCTCCGAAGCTGTCATATGTACTTTCTGGCTGTGGCATTATATTTGCTGGCCTATCATTGCTGTGGAATAAAAAATTGCCTAGAGCTGTGCATACAATATTCCCCTGTGCAGATAGCCACCAACCTGTGATGTCAGTGGAAACTAGGTCAAATGTCAGAGGTCAGGTAGTGATGCCATTGTAATGGAGGACAGCTGCCAGCCAAGCCCCTGGGTATGACTTTGCTGTTTTGTTTACCTGTGTAACCTCCCTTACAGCATGTAGGAATTATTCATGTACGACCATTGTGTGAAGAAGGGTGTGAGATGCTTGTTATCACCCACTGATACTTTTATCTTGAAGTTCCACCTGTCCTTGTGGAGAATTACCGGGGTTACTTCAGGTGACATCAGGAAGGATTGCTTATCCATGTGTGACATTTTACAGGTTGTCTCCTAGCCCCAACTACGAGCTAATGTAATGCAAGGTCGTATCTGGCTGGTTCCGCCTTTCAGCTTGGCCTTGTGCTGATTTGAAAATCCAAGAAGAGGAACCATCTTGTTTTTCCTGCGGTTGTGTTGTTGGGATAGGTGGTGGTGACAGCCATTTTGAATTTTCCGTGTGGCTGTGGTGATTGTGTTGTGTTGGGTCCTGTGACAGATTTCTGCTGTGTGGACAGCGAGCGGCACAGTAATCAGATGGAGGGACCTGCCAGCTCGGCAGATCGCCAAAGCGCCTCTTACCCTCAAATATAATCATCTTACAGTACCCCAGCACTGGCACATAAGCATTCAGGCATGGGGAGATCTGGCTGCAGGAGGTGATTGTTTTCGTAAGAGTGGTGGGAGGGAGGAGTGTCCTTGTACCATTTTCAGGACCAAAAGGAAGCTGATTAAATGCCTAGCAGACTAGTTAGGGCAAAATTTTAACCTCCTTGGTTGTGGCTATCATTACATCATTTCTTCAGTATAGTAAGTAATGGTTTGAACCTTTGTTTATTCAAGTTTGAACTGTACTTTAAGTGATGTCCTAACATGAAATAACTAACTTGTCTTGAACAAATCATATCAATCAAAACAAGTTGCAAATATAACAATGGCTTGTATCGAGGAAGTCTTGCCTTTTAATTCTATATCAAATAAAGCACTGCTTTTCGTGTTATGTACAGTGATACATGTCACTTTGTATCATCAGTTTTATTAAGAACTGAAGGCCCTTAACGAGTATTAATGACAGAAATTATCAGGATCTTTAGACACTACAGATTGACCTTTGGCAAAGGTTGTTGCCTGAGAGTGTCAGTTTTGCCACCATCAATTTTACTGCCGCTATAAACATGTTCTATAGGGGCAGACAGCTTTGTTGTTGATTAGACTGGACAACTTAATCAAGACCACATGATCAACGTTCAATAGAAATTAGACTGATATATTTTGTCGAATGAGGTTTTGACACGTTATTTGAGGTTAAAATGATACAGTTGTTGTAAAACTGTAATAAATAACGCAGAGTACATTGTTGCGAATGCTGTTAGAGCTCTAAAACGGGTACTTATTTGGGGTGTTGATTGCGACCTGTGGTTATGTTGGGGTTGAGATGATGAGGGCCATTGTTGATGTACATTAATGTCTATTACTGTCGCCCCTCATGCGTCAACTCCACCTGAGACATCCAGCACAGAGAAGGGCTCAAAATACCGGGTGCATGCGCACCTTGGTGCACCCAAAATTGGAGCTGTACACCCAATTTTTTCTGCAGGTGCACTGATGCACCCAAATATTTTTGTAGGTTTACGTCTATCAAAGTATACTAGATGTAGTATACACCATATTCTTGACATCTTAGTGATAGAAAGATGCTGGAATGTCTGACCATAGTACTTGTATAAGAATTTGAAGTTGGAATTTGGGTTCCTTGAAATCATGTTTTTCTGACATTCTACTTTATTTTATGTGGTGCACCCCAAAATATTTCAGTGCACCCAATTTTTTTAGGTTGGGTGCAACAGTGCACCTAATCCCAAACATGAATTTTGAGCCCTGTAGAGTGTGTTTAGAAGGTATCCTGGGAAAACAGTCTTGTTGTGTCTTCCGTCATGTATTTTGAAGGGCCACTTTCTACTAGACAGCAATGTTATTGATATTATTGACTTCATATACACAATTTTTGTGTTGTGTAGCGTACTGTTGTTACTGTCATAGTTTTCAATGTTTGACCAGGATAACTGGAAAAATAGGACATGTGTTGTAACTTCCTTGATAAACAAAATGAAAGTGAAAGTGCTGAGCAACTATTTCTGGTCCAAATTGGATCTGTGTGATGCTGATAGTTCATTTTGTACTTGGTATATGGTACAGGAAGTAAAAGTATAATTCATACGATTAAAAAGTATTACAATTCGAAAAAGATTAATCCTTTGTCTGAAATTTGTTGAGCTACCTTTCATATATTTGCTACCTTTTATAACATTAACATTTGTAGTTCCTTTCACTTTCGGGGTGTTGGTGTATAATGTAGGGCTCAAAATACCGGGTCAAAAATTGAAGCGGGGCACCCAATTTTTTCAGCACTCAAATTTTTTCGTAGGTTTACGTATGTAAAGGAACCAAAGTATGATAGTATACACCATATTCTTGACATCAAAGTGTTTGACAGATAATAAAATGTCATGAAGTTGGAATTAGGGTGCATCAATATTGTCAACACTCCAAAGCGGTGCAAACTTTATTTTATTTGGTGCACCCCAAAATCGTTTGGTGCACTCAAGTTTTTAGGTTTGGTGCACCAGTGCACATAATGCCAAAAATGAATTTTGAGCCCTGACAATGTGGAGCATAAATCATCCCATAATGTCTGAGGCATGAACAAGAAGCTGCTGTTTGTTTGTTGAATTTATTGCTATGATTTTTGACGTTGTAGGGAGTATTTCTTTTGTTCTTGTTAACTGAGGCAAATAAAACATGAAAATTGGAGCTGGTTCCAAATCACTGACGGCACAAATTTATTTCCTTTGCTGGAGAGGTTGTAGATTTTGTCCTCCAAGGTCTTCACAATGTCAAAATTGTCAGTTGCAAAGATGTGTTGTATCATAATGGAAAACAGAAATGAAATACTTCTAGTTTATATCATATGTCAATATTTTTGCACAGGAAGGTTATGAAAATGAATGTACAGTAGCCTTCTTACTGAAAAGCAAGTACGGTAATTTAAAAAAAAATCATTATTGAAGGAAAATTATCCTAAAAGAATAGTAACATCAAGGTGTTAAGTAGACAATGATGATAAGGTTCAAAAGAGTCAAGTGTCTGGTATGTTTATCGTTATCTTGGCTTTCTATTGATATGAACACAGAGGGGAAGATCAGATCTACTGAGATGGATTGCCTATCAGCTGGCATGGAACCATGTAAATCATTCTGCTTTGTGCCAGAGGGCTGGTCTGAGTTCCTGGCAGTTCCCTCAGTATTCATACATGTACCTGCAGGTTGTATAACTATAAGAAAGCAAGCTTTCAGCTAGGATTTTTTTAAAGGGGGTTCAAATCTCTTGATGAGTCATGGCAAGTGATATAGGCGCGAGTATTGTAGGGGGTCAGGGGTACCAAGTTTTAGAGAATTTTATTTATTTAAGTGGAAATGGTCAGTCAGAATTTCTTGCTTGTCCGATCTGCTCCCCAGTGTAAGGGTATCTAGTGGGTACAATTTCTTATTATTTTTAGGAAAGCTTGTCCAAATGACCCCTGGACACATGCCTGGCTAAAAGCCTGATGAGAAATGCCGTTAACATGCCACCTTTGCTTAAGTCCAAAGCAGGGCTGTCTCCTCCCAGGACAGAAATTTACTTTTTTGGACTATACCACATTTGTCAAAAAAACCTGAAATTTTTTTGTAAGCCCGAAATGACAGATGTAACTTGTAAGAAAGGAAATCAACAACGTGGTTCATGAGTGGTACAGAAAAAAAAGATAAAGAAAGAAAGAGATAAAGAAAGAAGGAGATAAAGAAAGAGACAGCCTTGGTCCAAAGGGACATGTACAGGATGTACTGAATGTGTCAACAAGAGTTGATACTTGTGATACTTTATTATTTTTCTCTTTCAGTAGGACTTTATTTATCAGTCCATTATGTACCCTCAGTCAGATAGACACTGCCTCCACTCATTAGATCCTCACATCTAGCTAGGCTATAGGGGTGTTCAATGCTAGTCTACCCAGTGTGCTTGACTATTGATACCTCTCACCACCAGAATCCCTCGCTCAATGGGTAGATAAATTTCTGTTAATAAAAAAATGACGTGGAAAGAACTTCGCATAATTGATTTCTATCAGTCCCTTAGTGCACTAAAGGTAAACAGATAGCGATGATAAGAGTAGACTCGAGAAGATGAAAGACAACGATCTCTTCATATGGTACTGGCCGTAAAATGATGGATATGTGTTCACCATGCATGGTGAGTGAAAACATGCCTTCCTCTTGGAGCTAGAGTGGTCTCATTGACCTTGAGAAGCGGTTTGAAATGCGAGAATGTCCTTCTGTCAGCCAGGAGAAATAAGTTATGACATCAATCAAGTTGAAATGTTGAGATGACCCAACAGGTATCCACTGGTCAATGATAAACAGGGTGTCATCAATTCTGCTCCGTTTCTGTCGTACAGCAACAAAAATTGGATTTATGTAATCCTCGATTTTATTAAAATTGGAATATAATCAAATATACTCAGAAGTATTATTTATAAGACAGCAAAACATAAAGAATATTTCTAAAAAGTTGATCTGTGAAATTTGTTGAGCTTGGTCACAGTCTTTAATGGATAGGGTGTGTAAAACATGTAGGGTTAACCGTTCTTCAAGAAATTTGCACAAATAATCTTCAAATGTGGAAAGTGGGTATGACACATAAATGATGTGTACTAGAGTAATGCTTTAAAATTTCAACGTTTAGGAGACAAATCTATCGTACTGGAATAAAACTTAAGGTTTGATACAAATTTATGCTTTGCCGAGAAGCTTTCAGTTGCTTCAGGGAACCGCAGGTTGATTGATTTGGATCCTGGGTCAGAACATTTACCTGTGAACCTGGAAACCTGAGATAGTCATAATTCCACCTGCTTTTGAAGGAAGAACATACATTTCCATTTGTCTGAAATTGTATAGAATATTATACTGGGAAGGGTTCTAGCCATGATTTCATTTTAGCGTAGTGGGAATGTCATGGTAGCGAAGCGACTTATCAGGAGATCGGGGTGAAAGGGGGGACTTAGCCCCTCCACGGTGAGATTTTGACAATTTGGAGTTAAAAGTTGGCACTAGAGTGTTAACATCACATGTAATTTGACAGATTTTTTGGTCAGTTTTGAATGGCATCTCATCATTTTTCATTGTTCAGACATTGATTAGACATTGTTGAACAAGCAAATGATAGCAAAGCACCATTACACTAGTTGAAAATTAGCGTAGTGGCCCTTATTTTAGCATAGTGGTTACAAATTTTAGCGTAGTGGCCCACTACGCTAAAATGCACTGGCTAGAACCCCGAATTTAGAATCTTTGGCTCACTACCCTGCATTGTTGAACTTATCATATTCCACGACCTGAGGCAATATCGAAATTCTGCTACAAGGATTAAAATTTGCAATCGTAAAATTTTGGTTGTGCCAATGCCAGCAGCAGTCAAGCAATAAAGTATGTTATGCCTTAGTTCATGAAAAGTTAATCAAAACTATTGCTCATGTTGTAAATTATATATTCTTGAAAGAGATGAATATGATACGTATGTACATATTTTCAGTTTTAAAATGATGATGCAATGTCTCGGTTGAATGTGAAAAATCATATGATATTTTGTTCAACCGCGACTCATTGAATAATGGAGACAGACAGTCTGTTCCTCTTTTGTTCTTGTATAGATTCTTAAATATTTGCCATACCACTATTTGAGATGATACCTGAATACTTAAGCCTACGATTAAGGAAATATGTTTGTAAATTATTGCTATGTTCTAGCCAGCCTGAAATTTTTTTCACTCAGCTTGGTTCAATTCATATCTTTATCTCGATTTTTGTCCATCACAGAGGACAGAATGGGCAAAATTTTTGTTTGTCCCCAGCAGCAAAATTCTGTCAAAGGACGGAAGGACGGATCTTGGCTAGCACCCTGGAAGCCTATGATTAACTTATCATTAAGGAAATTTGTTCATACATTGTTGTGATTGTATTTTATGTGTGTTTATTTCATATTTGTTTATTTGTTTATTTTGCTCACAGATGGGGCCGGGGTCTACCATGATGCCTCAGTACCCACATCCCCACCAGGTCGGCATGGCAGACCCAGTCCCACCACACCCAGGCAGGCTTCCCAACGACCCAGGCGGACACCCGGGCGACCCAGCCAGGCACCCGGGCGTGTCCCCTCAACTGTCGGAAACCCTGGCACAGATCGAGCACCAGGCTAGACAACAGCAGTACCAGATCCCCCCTCCCAACCCCAGGTCAACCCAGTAGGTTATGCCTTATTGTAAATCTTGTGTGTGTGCATGTGTACGTCTTACACATCTATATGTAACTATGCTGTTTGCTGACTTTGGCAGTTCTGTTAAATTGTAACGTGTAAGCAAAACCAACTGCTTGACAGGTTGTCAAACAAAAAGAGAAGATTTTTGGTGCCTCACTGCTGTTTCTGCACCAGCTCATGCTGCAACAATGTCATAAAACACTGTTGCATTTCACCTACCTTACAAGGAGGCATCTATGTGCTACTTATAATACAATTATAATGGCAAATTCACATCATGGAAGTACATGAAAATGATCAGTGCCACAAAACAAGGTTTCTTGTGTCTTGAAGTAAAAATAAAATAGAAGACTTGTGTAAATATCAGTCTTCAGAATAATCTAAGAGTCTGCAAGCTGTGCTGTACAATATCCCAATTGAAGAATAGGGAATGGCTTGTTTTCTAACAGGGAGCATCTTTTCTTTTATTTCAGATATGTTCAGTACCACCAGAGGATGCAGCTCATGGCCCGGCCACCAGGGGGCTCTTGGCCACAGTCTCCCCCACCTCCCATGTACCAGGGCCAGCAGCCGGGCATGATGGGAGGGCCGCCCCAGCCTGGGCCGCCACACCTGATGGGGCAGCAGCAGCCGCCGAGATACGCCTCGCCCCCGCCCTACGGCCCCTCCATGCAGCAGTCCGCCAGCAGCTACCCCCTTCAGGAGTTCCCTCCCACCTCCATGAGAGGAACCCCCCCACCCATGCACCCCTCCCAACAAATGGGTATGCCCCAGCACCCCTCCATGGGTCCGGGGTCCCCGCCGCTGCCCCAGCAGCGCGCCATGTTTCTGGGCGACCCGAGGGAAGAAGGGATGATGTACAGGGAACAGCAGGTAGACATGGGCCTCTACCCTCGCATCAGGAGTCCGTCAGACGGACACATGGGCCAGTTCGTACAACAGCGGAGATTAAGTGCGGGGGAGATGGAAGGGTATATGGGGGGTCCGGCGGGGGTGCCGAGTCCGGTACCGGGAGGGGGGCAAGGGTATCACCATATCAGACCTCCCATTAGCATGCAGTCGCAGGCGGGGGAGATGTACCGCTCCCCTCCTCCCCCTTCCATGGACCATCGGGGCCCGTCGCCGTACTCAGTGAACGCTCAGGGGATGGACAGAAGTGCCATACACGGGGGGATGGGTGGGTACAGAAGTCCGATGGGCTCCGTGCAGAATCCTTCGTCCCCCCACCTAATGGCAGGCAGGGAAGGGAACCACTTCGTGTACCCGTCCCCAGCCCAGCAAGCGCAGCACTTCAGCCCCTCCCCTTCCCAGATGCAGGTCAGGTCTCCCGTGCCCCTAGGCTGCTCTAGTTCCAACACGATTAGCTCTCCATCCAACATGGTGACGTCCCCCATCTCCAACCCCTCCCCTGGCCCCGCCATCAGGTCCCCTGGGATGGGTCTCCACATGCAGGGCAAGCCCGTAGCAGGGTACGTACAGTCCCCGCACGCAGGGGCATCACGCCTCCCCACACCCGGGGAATCCCCTGGCCCGGGGCCCTCTCCCTCCCACATGCAGTCCCCCCACATGATCAGCAGCCCTCCCCAGCAAGTCCACCCTCCCCCCAGTATGTACGACCCCCCTGACCCCCTCTACAGGACTGAGCCCTCATACTGTCGGACAGACACCTCCTTCAGTAGTTCCACCTTCGGTAGGCAGAGTCCCTATATCCCCACCAGCAGTAACTTCATCTCTGGGGTGAGTAGTTTAAACGCCCTGGCCTCACAGGTGAACAATCTACCCAACACTGTCCAACAGGTTCCCCTCCCCGCCGACATTGCCCCCATCACGGGGGGTTCCAAGCCCAGACAGAGACGGAAAACCAAGGAGGGGAACTCCATGTCCCAGAACATGGGCCCCTCCGAGGGACAGGAGAATGCGCAGAACTACACCAACCCACACACGCCACAACAGATGGAAAATTTTCGGCAGGTCGATGGACCCCCTGAAAAAAGAACTAAACTGGAACACCCAGCAGACCCCAAGCCGAGCGTGTGTTCGGATGGAATTCACTGCGGGGAGCACGAGGGGGATTCGGGTGTTTCTGTAGGATTCGGGAATGCGACTTCCTGCGGAGATTCCGACTTTGGCAACGGATCTGCTGGCTGCTTTTCAAGTTCGTCTCAACAGGGTAATAATGTTAAGGATGAAACGGTAACAGGAATTCATAAAGATAACAGTACAACATGTGAGGGTCACACTGTGGAAAGAACTTGTCCGGTCGCGAAATATGATGGTTCACAAAATGAAACGAAGCCGGATCTTTTTTTAGGTTTACAGAGACCTCGCCATAGTAAGTACAGGGATAAAGGTTGTACAGAGGTGAAGGAGGAGGATGATTCCTCCAAGCCTACGTGTAGTGTTGCGTCCAAGTGTTGTGAAAATGGTTGTGTGGAATGTTGTAGTGGTAATGCCAAAGACGTGTCGTCATCTGCTGCGCGGAATTCCGACGAGTCTCACTGTGAGGATTGCGGGAATGAGGAACACAGTAAGGAAAGCGCAGGGGAGCTACTTAACGGGCCGTCGTGTAAGGTTTCTGTGATTCAGAGCCAGGAGAGTCTACGGATCCAGTGTGTCACGGACGAGAAGCATTTGCCAAACGGGCCAAGCAGTAGCGAGTCGTCAGACATGTCCGGGGATAGCGGATTTCTAAGTGACACGCCTCCTGATGTCAGTAAAACCACCACGGATGTTTCTCCTGACCACCCACTTTGTGCCAAAGACTCGTCCTCCACTTCCCCTAAGAGAGATGATGCAGAAGACAGGCTACAGGTTCCACAGGGTAAGGCTGCAGACTTGGAACCTAAGAAGGAGAGTTCTAAGAAGAAAAAGCGTTCGAGGAAAACGTTGTCTACTGTGACCAAATCACTCCTACTCCACCAACCTGCGGCAGTGACGCCGGCGCCACAGCAGACCGTGGTTGCCTACCCTGTTATCGTCCAGGTGTCCAGCTCGGAGGTAACAGGAACCACCAGCTCCATGACAGTAACAAGTACGACATCGGGGTCATCCCTGGTGCCTCTACAGGAGAACAGGAGTCCGCGTCCCTCAGAAGTCAGCCCCAAGGCAAACGCTCGCTCTAGTGAGAAAAATTCTCCACCAAATGCCAAATGCAGTGGGGAGGGCAAGCGCATTTCTTCACCGAAGCAGCCGTCAGTGATCACAAAGAGCCCCAAGAGAAACTCCCCAAATGCCACCACGTCGTCAACAGTGTTGGTTTCCAGTGCCCACTCACCGTCTACCTCCACTGTAAGGTCGGTTTCTCCCAAGAGCAGCCTGGTCCTTACAGTGGGCTCCAGAGGTGTCGTATCGCCCACCAGCAGTGGCATGACGTCTCCAAACTCAACTAAAGTCTCCGCCATAGTCTCCGACAGTTCCATTGTCTCGTCGAGTGCATCGGTTGTGACAACAAGCCCACTGTCGATAATCAGAACGGCATCGGCGGGCTCTCCGAATATCCTGACGTTGAGCCCCAAGGCAGACTTTGCAGCAAGTCCTCGGAGTAGGCGCAAACAGAACTTGATGCCGCTCTCTGATGCTGAAGAGGAGACGATATGCATCACTCGCACTGTTGACGACAAAAACAGTTCAAATGTGAAAGGACCATTGTCACCGGGCCAGGAAGCCAACCAACCCTCCAGCCCAAAGAAGAGAAAGCTGTCTGCCATGGGTTCTCCTCAGAAATCTTCTCCGAAAAAGAGACCAAAGGAAGAAAGACTGTCCACCGAAAGAAGTCTGTCACCAAAAAAGTCACCGATGAAAGATGTCCATAAAGACTGGTCAAAAATTCAGGTGGCAGAGACAAGCTTGTCTAAAAAGGAAAATACGCTGTTGAAGATTTCTCCGAGAGAGAATGACTCCCATTCAACTTGCAGGAAACTGACGTGGGACAAGACAGAAAGTAAGACAAAAAAGGGAGGTGTGATCAAAAGGACTTCAGTAGAAAAACCTCCCAACAGCGGGACCAAACAGTCATCAAACTATTCCAAGTCAATGCATGACTCAGCAGAGAGAAGTGGAAGGGAAGAGGCTGTTCAGGAAAAGATGAATGCAACAGAATCTTCGCCCACAAAAATCAGCCCCGTTCCGAAAAAAGTTCATTCTCCAAATTCCAAGTACGTCCAGCACGTCAAGTCTGCTGAGGTCAGCCCTACGGACTTGAAACCGGGTATGATCATCGACGGAAACCTTGTGGTCATGCCAGATGGCAGCCTGAAAAAGAAACGTGGCAGGCCTTTTGGAGCAAAGACTGTTAATCGAAAGGTGGATCTAAAAGGAAAGGGAGAGAAGGGAGAAAAAAACCCAAAGAAAAAGTCCAAGGAACCATTTGAGTTCAGGACTACCAGTAGTGATGGTGAGGAGATATCCCTCACCAAGAGAGTAGAGACATTCAAGAGAGTAGAGGCAGAGTCAAGACCAGTTTGTAAAGAAGGGAGTCCAGCAGTCAAACAGAAAGTCAGGGAGGAAGCTCCCCCAAAAACTGTTAGTAGAGAAGCTGCTCCCGGGCCGAAAAAAATGGTTCGTGATGACACCCCCACACAAGGTCCAGTTGTGCGCATCACGGGCCAGCTCGAAAGCCCAGTTTCTTGCACTGTCATCAACAACCCCAACGAAGCGGACTCCAGCAAAAGCGAGCACAAAAAGAAAAAGCAGAAAAGCAAGCACCACAGTCACGTACATCACAGTCACAGGGAAAAAGTGTCGAGCAAAACGACAGAGATAGACATTGGCAGTGCCCACCCCACCCATCCAGTCACACATGCTAAATGGGTGTGCTCCTTCTGTGGCAAGTCACCCAACTATAAAGAACTGGGCGACTTGTTTGGACCCTACTATCTGGAAGGGAAGGGGAAAAGGCCCCTTCTCACCCAAACCAAAACTCCACCGAAACAGTCTGCAGACCTGAAGGAGAACAAGGGGCGGAAAAGCAGAAGTAGAAACCCTTCAGAAGTGAGCAGTAGTGAGCCCAAGCCGGGGCCCTCTGGCTTGTCGAGCCCAGCTAACACTCCCCTGTCAAAAAGAAGACACAGGTCTCAAAGTGGCGGGGAGAAAAATAGGAAGGCAGCTCACAAAGGCGGGGCCAAGGTTGCTGCCAGGAAAGCAGGCAAGGAGGGGGGCAGCCCCCCGTGTTCGCTGGAGGCTGTCGTTGTGCCGATGTACCTGGATGAAGTGTGGACACACGACCAGTGCGCCGTCTGGGCCAGCGGAGTGTTCATCATGGGGGGACGGCTACATGGGCTCGAAGATGCCATCAAGGAAGCTCGGCAACATGTAAGTTTATCAGAATTTCTTTCTTACATTTCATTTTATTGTACATGTATTGTTACGAATTGCAAGAAGAATCCTGAAGCACTGATGGAGATCAAATGAAACAAACAAGCTTCGATTGCCCATATGATGCTTTAGCCCTTTTTCCTCTTTAACCTTGTAATGAATTGTGCTGCTTTTTTAATCTGAAGCAGATCTGCTGATTGCTACATGTACTACATGTATGTTGCAAGGTTGTATTTCTGTCTGTACATGATTGTAGAAGACTGTTATTGTGTGCCCATGGAAATCTCCTTCTTAAGCACATGTTTTTAAACAACTGTTCTTGAACTGATGTATAATATGCTTGTTTTATCCCTGCCTACAGTCCTGTAGTGAGTGTGAGACAGTGGGGGCTACTCTGGGATGTGGTTTCAAGGGCTGCCAGCTGAAGTACCACTACATATGTGCGGTGGATGCAGGTGTGTGGTACAATCTTCCTGGACTATTAGAGAGTTAACACTGTTTATGAGGGAAAGATAGAGAGATTGATGATCCTACTCCTGGTTATGGTCATAGACACAAATGTAGTGTTTTCCAAGAACCCTGTTCAAGACAAATCTCTCTACTAAAGTATATATGGCCTTACCTCCAGTAAGATTGATGCAGTTCTCTTGGTGCAATTCTATTGTAAATCAACAGGGGGCACTCATGATCCATTGTGAAAGGGTAGAGTCATTCAGAGCAGGTACACAATGTAGTTCTATTGCTGATATGATAATGCTACATACTTTCAGTTGTGAACTTGATGCAGATGACTTTTGTTTTTTCAGGTTGCTGTCTCAGTGAAGAAAACTTCTCGCTAATGTGCTACCAACATAAGGTACTTTTTCTTGCACCAAACAAAATCCCGTTTGTCTTTGATAGAAAGTATGGGTAGCATTTCTATGGTTAAGTTTTCACCACACTGAAATATGACAATTGCACCATGATAAGGATTTTTTATGAATGAAAAAAAATGAAACAATGACAGCTTGACAACTGAATTCAGGATCAAAGTTGAACTGTAATTTCCATCCAAAAATTGGACCCAATTTTTTACTGTCCAACTCCAGTCTTTATCAAGGACCGAGCAATCCTTTGCCTCTGACATCATGCCACGCAGATTGGCAGTGGATTGCTTATTCCTTAACAAAAACTGGAGTTAGTCAAAGATTTGGTTAAATCTAATTTTTGTGTTAATCAAGATCAAGAATGACTTCAACAGATGAGCTATTTATTAAGTAACTGTGAATTCTGTTGTAGATTTGTCCAAAATTAAAAGGCACAAGGAACAACTGGCATGCAGATTTTGTTATGCTGTGACATGTGAAGAAGAAATGTGCTCAGCCTGTTATTGTGGTTTTCTTCCAGCACAAGACGATAAGATTTGTCCAGGTGTCTCAGCCACGGTCCCAGCAGTTAACACCAGGTGAGATCAGTCAGATCTTCCTTCCTGCTGACACCTGTTTATAAAATAAACTACTTAAGTCTGCAATCATTGTAGGACTTTTAGTTGGTAATGGTAGCAGTGTAGATCTGTAGTTCACGCTACTAAGTTCCTGGCATCCTTTTCAAGCTCTGGTTTACTCATCTGATTATTTTCCTTGCGAGAGAAGTGATCGACATAATTTGAATAGTCGCTAAAAATATAGGCAATAGCTCTGAATGGCTCAAACCTCAAACATTAGTCAAACAATCTTTGTACAGTATAGTAACCTCGTTCAAAGAAGCATTTAAAACTGAAAGTTGAATGTCAGTTACAGTGCTTCTGACAAATATTGGATTCCCAAAGTAAGATGTTTCAATTGGGCAAGATTGCTATTATTCTGGAGAGAAGCAACCAGAAGAGCAAACCAGATCTAGAATTCTATGGATACCAGGCTATGCAGAACCTTGTGCATCTTTAATTACTTTTCTTTTAGTTATAGTTGTAAAGCATGCCACAGGTTTTGCTGTATGATTTGACTTTAGTAACAGCTCAGCTTCTGTGCCAGGTTTTTTTTTACTTCTCTAATCAAGATTAGAATTGATTTCTGTGCCCGCACACAGGGCACTGCAGTAACAGTATAAAACTAACATTGGACTTAACTTAGCCATAAACTAAATCGAAATGTTATTGACTATGCCACACTGTTCCCTATGCAAATCAGTCTGCAAGAACTTATATGCTGTCGAAATGAATGATAAATGGACAAGTTGACCAGCTTTGAGATAAAATGCTTTATCCCATGGAGCATGGTGAAGTTGAAGTAAAGTGTTGGAGTCGCTGTTCTCTTCAGTGGCAACCTGAAGCAAGAAGATTTATGTGACTTTGCCACATGTATGTAAAAAAAGGGCTTAACGGTGAGAGTGAAAGTTGGTGTAAGGAGGGGAATGCTAGTCACTGGTATGGTCGGAGCCCTTCAGCGTTGCCCTGGTGTATGGTGTTGTTAAGGCTGGCTTGTTAAGGATTCTTCATTGCACTTTATACCTCCACGTGGCTACGGGCGGATTCTTTAGGGAACAGTGGCACACACCTGTGCACCTGGGAGGACAGCTGTGCGCTTGCTCTCTTTTTCCCCGCTACTGTTGCTGCTTCTGCTGCTGCTGCTGCATCTGCTTTTGCCAGCCGATAAGTCAGCAGGTGTTGATATTTGTGTGTTTGTGTCTGCCAGCTGAGCAACCTGTGCCCTTGTCTCGCACTACAGATGAACCAGCAACGCCCGGTGAGGAACACGTGGCAGAGGGGGAGGAGGCGATGGCTCTGGAACGGGCCGGCACATGGCCTGCAAGGAACACACACACCCGTACCCCATCTAACGATGCAGAGGGTAGAACGAAACAGGCAGGCAAGTCCCAAAGGCAAGCTCAGTCTGTAGTCAGACATGAGAAGGAGGGGGAAGAAGAGTCGTCAAAGCAGCCTGAACGTCTGTCTGCAGCACCTGTGAAGAGCCTGGCTCCATCTAAGGCCTCTCAACAAAAGAATATTGTCTCTTCAGGCTGCTTGTCACAGCAGGAGAAACAAGGTTGTAGCACGTTAAAATCAGCCTCATCCAAGAAGAGAAACCTGGAGAAGCTTGTAGCTTCAAAGATGATTCTGGGCAAGGGTGGGTCGGCAACAAAGGGCATTTCATCTCCAGGAGTGTCCAAGCAGGAGGGTTCTGCACCAACAATGTCTTCCTCTGGTACAAAATCTGGGAAAGGTAGAACTGAGGTCAGAAGCTATATCGATGACTCTGACGATTCAGAGGACTTTGACTATGCCCCACCTGAGAAGGGGGACAGTAGGAAAGGTGAAAACTTAGACCCTGAGAGTTCCACAGATGAGGAGGACAATAGTGATGATTCAGAGGAAGAGACAGGAGACTCATCTGAGGAATCAGAAGAGGAGGAGGATGATAAGAAAGTCCCAGATCCGTTCTGCGACAGATCCTCCACACGATCGGGTCGCACTGTGAAGGCCAGTCGCAGACTCGACAAATACCTTCTGTTTTAAACTTCAGTGAGTTCCACCTTACAGGAAACATAAGTACCTGACAAGTAGTAAGAAGTACCTCAAATAGCAGTTACGCAAGTAAATGAATCTGATATTGGATACGGTCAGAAGTTTCATGTAGCATCCATTACTTTTGGTTAGTGACACTGCAAGAACAGATCTGTCATAAGGAGGTAAGGAGATGAAGACAGTGTCACTTGCGGTGGATGCTACCTGAGATGTCTGACCATTTCCATAATCATATTCAGTTGCTTGAGTAACTGCTATGTGGCAAATTTTATTATCTGGATGTCTAACCTTCATCGACATAGTAAGAGGTACACTTGGGTTGGTAAAGGTGAATAATTTAACCTCAGAAAAGCATGATTGCAGACTGTTTTGCATAGGCACAGTTTGGAAGGATGTACAATAATGCTAACTCAAACAAAGTTGCTTTTTTTTTCCTTTTCATAATTAAACAAGTGGCACAAGAAAGTAAAAGATTTCATCTCAACACAGGAATTCACACCTTTTCACACAAAAAAAGAGCAAAAGCCTGAAAATAACACAATAAACCGTTAAACAATCCCTTGCATGGTTTAGTTTTATTTGTATATTCATATTGTTGTTCTTGTTAGAATATACTACCACCAAGATATACAATGTAGCAGCCCTAACCAGACTGTTGTTGTGTTGTTGTTCTTGTCCTGCAGCAGCAGCCTGGTAGCTGGAAGTGATGTGGAACTACTGTGGATGGGGGGGACGAGGCTCTGGCTGTGACATCTAGCGCTAGATCATCCTCAACACGACAGGTCACTGTTGTGGCGGCAGTACCTGTTCTTGAACTTGACCTAGTTCTCCATGTCGCAGACCGACCCTCCATCCACCCAGAGGAACGTGTACAAAGTGTACCCCTGTAAACTCCATGCATACATGGTCCCTGTATATGTGATAGGCTGTGGTACATGTATGCAGTATATATATAATGTATATGTATATTATTACTATGTAGTTTGTATACATAATCTCTACCACTGAAAAAAAGAGCAGGATCCCTGTATATTGATTTTTGACTGTGAAGCATGGGGAAAAACTTTAAAGAGACACATTTTTGTATGGAGACACTAATATCACTGGGGCAACAAAAATGTTGGGGTGGCCGTTTTGACCATGTGCAATCTTGTGATGTATTCAGAATCGTTGTTATCTCTTTTTTTGTTCAGTGATTGTGGCAGTGGAATTTCTGGAGGTGTTTGATTTTGATATGATATTATAGAAGAAGTGATGGCCTGGTCTGCAGATGCTCAGTGCCAAGCGGTAGGTATGCTTGAGGGCAGTAATCTTTACTATGTCCACCTGCCTACCATAGCCACAGGCATGACAGGATACAGTTCGCTGGGCCTGTGGTAGCAGTATGGTAGACAGGGGGACGCTACAATAGCCATAACAATGCCCTGTGCTGCAATAACCTGATAGCTAACAAAGATCATGAGATGAAACAAAATTATGTGATAGGAATCATGGAGAGGAAGATTGATGTACAAGATGATATCGATGATGTGGTTCTTGCAAAGCAAAGAGCTTTGGAGAGCAGTAATTCTATGTATTAGAGAGACTTGTATTTTGGTTTAGAGAGAATTGTATTTTGGTTAATGATGAAAGGTCTAAAATTATTAATTTTGTTTATTTTCAAGTTTTGTTTCTGTATTCTTGTTAACCAAAAGAGACCTCTGCTGTTAACCGGTGCTACATGTAGTAACTGGGAAGTTATCGTGGAAAAACTGTCAAAGTACAACAGAGTTTATATGAAGAAAAAAAAATTATGTCTCTGGAATGTCATGTGGCCTGTGACAGCAAAGCTGTACTGTGGTAAATGTGGGATCTTATACTGTACATCTGTGGCTGTACAAAGAAATCCAAGAAATTCTGCCAGTGCCAAGATTTTGATGAGTGTCTGAAAGTGCAGATTTGATGATTCGTACTTAATACATGGATTTGTGAAGTTGTCTTGTGGGAACCTACAGTACTCCATACAGGGGGAGAAAACGCTCGAATCAGAGAGTATTGTGTTTGTGTACATCACTATTAAAAGCATCTGCAGAAGTTGTTTTCTTATGTCTTGATGTTTTCTATCCCTTCAACTTTGGAGACAAGCAAAAACCAATGATGTAGCTGAGGAAAAGTGGGCAAGAACAATTTCTTTTTACATTCCAGCACTTGTATGGACTGAAATAGGTAGGGATGTTGGAGATTTTGTAGAGTGACCAAAAATACCAGAGGATTGGAGAGATTGCAGAGCTGGAGTTGACTTGGTCTGGGTGATGAACCAGAACTGAAGATTTGATTTATTTGATCGGGTGCATATAGGTACATACAGCCAAGGCTAGACTTGCTGACAGAGTAGTATACAATACAAACAACGAAAACTTCCTTCTTATCATAAGAAGGAAGTTTTCGTTGTTTGTATTGTATACTAATATCTGTTCTCAAATTCCCAAAGTCTATCATTTACAGAGTACACAAGGCTTTTTTTACTGATATACTTGAAAGAGTAAGAAGTCATTACTTTCACCGACAAATCTAAGGAGACATTTGCAGTTTGCACCCTTGATGAATGATTTGCATACACACAGGAAGTGATTTATTTGCAGATGCATGCACAATTTGTTTCTACACAGTTAAGGCCATAAAGAGTGGTAACTGAGGCGTTTGGGGTGTTTTTGGTGTCATGAAAATATCATGTTTGGATAATGCATGGGTCTTAAGTTTTTTTAGGAAATACCTTATTGCATAAAGGTGATTTATGCAAATTAGCATGACGTCATGATGATGTCATAGAGAGCTATATGGCCACGCCCATTTGGGGAAAAAATGACAGAAAAGTGTTTTGCCCCGCTTGTAATTCGACGATTGTTGTTGATACTTTACAGTATTGTAAATAATGGTCATTTAAAAAGATCTGTGCGTGGATTTTGTCATATCATGTAATGCTGATTTTTTATGAATTTTTTCCCACTAATTTTTATTACCCCATATGCTACCAGCAATTAGGAGTACTAAATAGCACCATTTTGAGGCGTAAATTTCAAAATAAGATCCATTTTGACTAATTTTGATGAACAGTTTTTGGGGCGTGTCGCTCCGATACTCACATCGTGGTGGTAGTAGTGACGCAATCCATTTTAATAGGCCATAACAAAATCAAAATGATATTTTGAGGTCAGATTTGTATTCGGCATGTGCCAAAACCTCCGTATACCAAGTTTTGTTCTTGTATCTTCAAGGAGAGGGAAAATATGGTGTTTTTGCATATTTAATTAGCTGACTCAGATTTTATTGCCCCTGGAACTCAATTATTCAGGATTATTTATCATTTATGAATTAGATATGTAAATTTTATGGCCATAGTTCAATTCAGCATGTTACAAAACTCCAGTATACCAAGTTTTTTCCTTGTATCTTGTATGACTGCGGAGATATTGTTATCTTGCATATTTAATTAGCTGACCCGGAGAAATTATGGCGTAATTTTTAGGCTTTTGATGGCCATAACTCTCTAACGGTATGTCCGATTTTTTCGCAATAAAAACCATTCTATTTCTCTCACTAAGACCTATCCAATGATGTCAAGTTTGAAAAGCTGTGAAGAGTTTGAAATTTTTGTGTAATTTGAGACAGCTACTTTGACCTTGAAATTTGGCCAACAAATAGCAACATTTGATGGCCAAATTTTTGATTTTATGAAAATAGAAGTACATATCTACTAACATTGATGGTTATTTTTCGGAAAGAAATCTTCCTCGGGCATACCTCCTGGCTACCTTAAGGTACACATGGTGAAGCCTAAAAGGGTAGCTCTCTCGTTCATCCTTAAAAGACATTAACAACCATGTACACATGTACTTGGTAGTCACTATCCAATGTTTGATTATACTGCCGCTTGTATTTCTTGACGTAAGGGTAGACAGCAGTGAAAACTTGGATATTGACAAATAAGTGACTGAAATTCACTGGCACTAGGTAAACGGAAATCTGTCATTGCCACATAGGTAAACTGGCCACTGTATATGACTCAATTAATGGTCTGCCGGTTTGTTTATGTTGGTACCTGGTAGTCTTACGGCTTTAGAAAGTGCATACAAAGTAACAAACTTGTCCGTGGGTCGGGGTCAGCAAAGCCTTCAGTCCCAGAAAAACGGGTATAGGAACAGCTTTGTTGACTTTTCGTGCTCTAATATGAACTACTTGTGTCTAAACATTTACTCAGGCTGGGAACCTTCCTGCCAACACCATTGTTCTGGCACATGTGTCAGCTGGGCCCGGGTTGTGCACAGTGGACTTGGGCCGACAAGTGCAAACAGGCCGTCAAACAAACTGACGGTATACCATCGTCAGGTCACAGCGTCGGGGCGCTGCCTTTCTAGCCTGGTATCCAGCCGTATTATAGCTCCCGTGTCTTTTCTGTCCGCGAAGAGACTCGGGAGCTTTAAGATCATGTAATACAGCTGGATACCAGGCTACTGCCTTTCTGGTGTTGAATGGTTGCACTTTCTTGTGTTTGTTTTTTCTGGTGTCCCTTGTGAGCTACGAGATAACGTTATGCATGTTAGAAAGGTGAAAATCCATCGTAATAGAACAATCTTCCTTGTAATTGCTTTGCTGAAGGGAATGACCTGAAATTTGTATCAAAAAGGTGAACAAATATCTGTCATCACGATCTAGTACAGCAAGGAGTTTTAAACCTTTCACACGGTAACCTAAAACATTTAGGTGGCGCTTAAAGCCTTGTTTTGTGGTAAATTTCTAACAAAAAAGATAACGATTGTTTGCTACAAGATTTAACCGTCTTCTTGAAACATCTCTAAAATATCACTCCGAAACCACAGGAAATACTAGCAGCTACACAGCACTGAAAATAAATTTTTCCTTGTTTATACGAAAACAGATCTCTATTACATGACAGACCTTGGCCCAACTGATGGACGGCTACACTTCCTGAATACCATGATCTCCAGTAGTTTTAGAAAGGCCACGTTTTCTGAATTGCTCAGTTGGTGACAAACACGAAGCTGTGCGACCTCGAGACTAAACGGAAAGATGATGAATGCTTTCCAGTGGTTGGAACAGCGGAGTTCTTACATGCCAAATGTCATTCCTAATGGAAGACAGGGACACTTCATGTGACAAAAACTTTTACGTCAAAAGTTGGGGCGTGGATAGATCAACGAATTATATTCCTACATTAATAACGTCATATTTGTTTCCCTATCAAACTTCAACGGAGATATCGACTAACACCATATGCTTACACTTGTTGAGTTGCATAGACAAATGCATAGATTGCCATTATTATTCCAGCCAATTTCCCCTTCAGTTATAGCGGACAGTTACCTGTTTAATATGTCCAGACGGAATTTCCATTCGGCCTTGTCCATTTCCCGCTGATAACGGATCTGACGACGGGAGATATTCACAATTTCCAAGGCAGGGATTCAAGGACGGTCGTTGGCCTCACAGCTCATTACTCCACGTAATGAGAAACATGTGTCATTCAGAGGTCGAGTTCGTAAATATGAGAAATTATCCATTTCTGTAACAAATTACTCATACCTGAGATGTCGTTTGGGATGAGAAATGTTTTAGTCCTAGATCTGTGAGTCATCATGATCACTTCAATTCGACGAAAAGATGTCACACAAAATGTTTTCATGTCGACCGTCACATGAGCTTTTTGAGTGATTGAGTACAAGCAGGTAAATGCTAGGTGGAAGCTATCAATATATAAACAAACTATTAAAGTATATCGGCGAATCCGGTGTGTGTTTATCTTTACCTGTCTCATGTAACCTTGCCTTTACCTCATTGACATACCATTGAGTTGTGCTTCGGACAAAACTACATTCAGAGAATGCTCAACTCATCAGTAACTCTAGGCAGAAGTTACACGAAAAATCCAATTATCTACGAACCACTGACATGATAAAAGTACTATAATCACATTTCCGAAAATATAAACGTTTCACCTGCACACGATGCCTTTGAACAGCGACACTTAGCGGTTAGAAGGAAAAGTGCAACGTGAAGGTCCAACCCACCCCTACTTGAGGACCTTTAGCGTGAGTGTGCTGACTGCTGACATTTTGGGGGATTGATCGTTGACCTCGTACATTCCAAAAACAATTGGTGGTCTGTCTAAAGTGAGGGAAACCATTGCAAAATATTACCAGAGACCAAATAAGGCTGGCTTTACAAATGCCTGACTTTTCTTTGCACACCGTCAGAGGATGGGACGAGAAACTTGATTAACGGAGGAAAAATGTATTATAAAGTTATCCTAGATATGGGTCATAACGAGAAGAGGTGTGCGTCAAGAAAAAGAGACAACGTTTATTAATATTTATCAGCAATTATGCATTTTGCTCAGTTAACTTATACTTCAGTGTGTTCAGAGCTTTAGAAAAGGGTCTTTAGACTTTCTTCTCCTCGTTGGTGCGGTAAAGTTTTAGGTCAAGAATCCTTGTGCAAATATTTCCTGTTGACAAGAATGTCGAAAAGATTCCAAACTGCCCATCTCTGTGGCGGAAGTTGACATTGATAGCATTCTTGTAGAGTCAAACTCAAACCTGTACCCCAACCTGACCGGAACTCTTGGTTCCGCGCCCTGCTTCGACCATCCCCTGCCGCCGGTCAACGGTATCAGGATCCTCGCATGGGGCACAAACCTGCTGTCAAACGATAAAATTAACCCCACATGATCTTCAAGCAGATATTAGGGTAGAAAATCATAATATTCTGACTGGCAGGACTTCTCTGAGTGACAGCCACTGATTTCCAAGCAGATCTTACGGTATTTTTTCTCAACTTTCTAACTGTTACAGTCACCGATTTCCAAGCAAATTTGGGGATTGGAAATCGTAATGTTTTTAATGTATTTTCTTTCCTGTGATGGCTGGCAGAAATGCTTTGCTCAAAATTTACGATTTTTTAAAAACCCGAGCCTCCCGTCCTTGTGTCTGTGCCCCTAGGTTCAATGTTCTTCTAAAAGGTCCGGAAATGAGACCCCACCTTCAAACTGTTCGATTGTCACACGTTGATATATGTTGTATCATGTTGATATGAGATAGTCACAACATCTGTGTATCCTGTGAGACGCGGGAGCACGTACACGTATGAGAGAAAAACAAAAAAATAACTGAGGAATGCTTTACTTTTCTTTGTTTTATCTGGAAAGACTTTCAGTTATTCAATTGATAGCTTAGATTATTTCAGACGACATCATATCATGGCAATAAGGTAATGCGTTAGAAAGTAACCAGGTACTCAAAGAAGTTCCTGGCTATTTTACTAATGATCGATGTTTATAATGATGTGTTACAAATTGGGAAATCGAAGAGCATGTAATGCATAAACCACATAACCACAAGAATGTGCTTTCCTTGGTGGCGCCCAGCTCTTACCATAGCGAGAAGAGTTAACGTTAACGGCATTGTCCATTGTGCATTCACCTAGAAAATGTTCGTGCACTTGGACGGTCCTGTTAAGGCGCCTTTACAACAAACTGGGATAACAAGAACATTCCCTGTCCACAAGATCAGCTGTTATTTAATTACTGCCGTGACGTCACGGAGTATGACTCACTCGGTATGTCACGCAGGTATTCAAGGCGACATATCTGACATACTTTCACATGCACTCCACATTTTCCCTACCTTTATAATGAATGACTTACGCCGTACAGTCAAACCTACACGTTTGGAGATGAAGCTATATCGGATAATGTGTAATACCCGTTGAGAATTCATCGGTGAGTCACTGCGGTCTACCTCACCGGGTGACGTCACCGTCCCGACCTGTGGAAATGTAACGTTCCTTGTAAGGTGATATGCCCCGCTCACCTTTTACCTTATATGGTAAATTTAGAATTCTGGCTGGCGGTGTGCAAAGGTCTCGGGCCTGGAAGTGACGCAAAACGCGTTGAAGGTAAACACTTCAACATCGCCAGTATGGTGTAAACAATTCTGGACTTGGACAAATGGAGGAAACTCCGACCTCTTTCGGACTTTCCTTTTATTTCTTACAGTCGGTTTTCTAATGCCAAAGTTTCAAACGGTTGACCGCCAAACAGCTTGGCATGGCTTCTGTTGATCGTTCGCGCCGCCAGTTTTTATGAATGGCCCAATTGGGAAATTGGCATTCTTTGCTAAAAATAGCCTCAGTCAAAGTTTATGACCCCATTATGTTATGAACACATGTCAAGATGGACAGATAGTCAAACCAGGGCTGGCTGTACAAAGTAATGAGAATTCTGAGCAGACGCATTTTGTACACAACAATTCGTCAGCAGACGTGATTCTGTATCTATGCAGACCAGGTGTATCCCCTCCACCCCACCCCAAAAGAAACCTAGAAATGATACATGTACCCGATGTACACAGTCCACTAGTACTGACTTTTGTGGTTACTCCTGGGTAATTAATGATTAGAAGAAACAAGGGGGTGTAAGAAGAAAGATTCAAGAAAGGAACTACACCTGATATTCTGGACCTACACGACTCACCAATGTTAACAATAACCGGCTGCGAACTAGCGAAGAATTCGTCTCCCGAAACTTCGCAGTATTGGCTGCCATAAAAGTTCATAGTGAGATTTGTTTGAAAAGTGTAAGCGATAATGTGGTAACGTTAATTAGCTCAGTGTCAAACCATTTTTCTTCCCGCAAGGGAAACGCCCCTTATTTTGACTCACTGCGTGTGGTTTTACATTCAACGCAGAAGAACAAAGAAACACCGACACAGGTCGGCGTCTGACTGCAGCGTTTTATTTCAGGAACCCAGCTTGGGTTTCAAAATGCGGGCCTATGGCTGTACCCTGTCATACAAAAAAAAGTGGGACACTGTTATATAGGTTCACTCAGGTTGACTTTTGGACTTTGCACATGTCACGTGAGGCGTAAAAATTCAGATAGGGAAAATACGGTTAACGTTATAAGCAACATGACAGATACATTTTGGAACCGCAAGCAATTCACAACAACCGCGTAATGAAATCATACCCCGCAGATCGTTTCAGCCAGTGAATTGATACAACTGAGCAATCCGTGTGGGTGACAGCAAACACGAGGACCGATTCAAATGAGCAAACCAACAAAGCAAACCAATCAAACACGACTTCCCGCCTGCAGTGACCTCACAAAATGATGTCATGCATATATTTCCGCAGCCCAGAAACTTGACCCCGCTGACTTGGTGGATAGGATGCGGGCGTGGATGACTAGCATAGTTGGAGGAGTCGTCATCGCATGACAAAGGTGAAAAACAGTCCACAGGACAAGGTGGAAGGGTTTTCTGCATCTTCTGCAAGTTTTGCCGCTGTTGGAAAATAGTAGGAAAAGTTTAATCGCCTTTCGCCGGCTTACTGATCACGTGACCTAGTCGGAGCCAGACTTTAGACGTTATTCTCGCCATTTCAGGTTGAAGACTCCCTGCTTCTGTCTCGTTTGATTTCTCTGTCTGGGAGACAGGGTCTGCGGTGGATAACTTTTCTCGCCTGAGGAAATAATTTGAGGAAGTCGTGGATTTGGCTGTTGTGGGACCCGGGATCACGTGACCTGTCCAACCATCAGGCGGGCGCGGCCATCATCGTGGCGCAACAGAACAGGTTCAAATCCTACACCCGCCGTGTCTGCCAGCCGAGCACCGGCCAAACACGGCCCGCAGCGCTACGACGGACTCAACCCAACACATGAAGAGCTCACTGCTCGCTCGGTGAACACTCGACTCGTAGGAATTTGAAGTTTTTACGTCGTTTCCGGGACGGGAAAAGTTTGAGTTGTGCGGTGAGGACGGAGTGAGGGATATTCAAGATGGCGGACTACAGAGACGAACAAGAGCTGAAGTACTTAGTTGTTGATCGGGGATCTTTCGTCAACGACCCTGCGGCCCAAGCTGACTGGACGGCTAAAAGGCTAGTATGGATCCCTTCCGAGAAAGAGGGATTCGAGGCTGCCAGCGTCAAGTCTGAGCGCGGGGAGGAGGTGACAGTTGAGCTCGATTCGGGCAAGAAGATCGTAGTCAACAAGGATGACATCCAAAAAATGAACCCGCCAAAGTTCTCCAAAGTGGAGGACATGGCGGACCTGACATGTCTCAACGAAGCGTCAGTTCTCCACAACCTCAAGGAGCGATACTATTCTGGTCTTATCTATGTAAGTCGTCTGTTTGTACTTCATTTAGCGGGGAGCCCGCGTAGAACTAGGGTCGCCGACAGCCCGCTGTCGGGCTCGTACTCGTCCGTTTAGGCGGTAAATGTTTATGCTTCTTGTCAAATTTGAAAAATTTCTAACTACAGAGGCTGCACGTGGGGCCTGAAGACACAAGGGATGAAATATTCTAACTGCAGCTGCGTCACAAAGTTGCTAAAAATATGTCCGGCGGAGTTTAGGCTCCTCACGGTCTCCATTCGAACGTTTTTTGTCGCTCAACCGGAAGCCCGGCGGGGAGGGGCATGTACGCCGCGAACACTGCCAAATTCAGGCGATAACTGGCGTCCCAATCAGTTAAAAAGAAGGCCATACTATCGTAATTAGGAAATTATAACATAAGCAAGCCAAACCGATGTCGTAGCCCTGAAAAATTACACTGTGTTACGATGACAAACAAACCCGAAGCCGTTGGAATGTCGGAAATACCATAGTGCACTGGGGGGAGGAAGTCGCCCCCCTCCCCACGCTGCAGTTCACTGCTCTCTACACTCCAAATAAACTTGACTGTGACCCTCTAAACTTGAAGTTAGCTTGCAATTTCCAATATGGTTGACAGGCTATTCTTTGCAGTTCAAATTGACCAACTGGAAAGCATGTGTAATAGATGCTAGGAGGCCCATATTATGTCAACAAAATTTGGCCTATATGTAGGCTAGAATTCTGTTGCACTCGTTTTGATATTTACACATAAGTGTGTTCAATATTATGCAAGAAGGTGCATGTATTCGTTCAGACTCAGTAAATTCACCAATTTTTAAGAGCAACTAAAACACCAGGACTGTAACATGATACTGTTGTATACTACTAAAAAAAGTTGTGTTTGTCCATCTGCTTTCACACATAATCAGCGCCACTTTCTCGTCACATAGTATTGGTCGTAGTGGACACTTACCGTTTTTTTTATAATGAAGTGATTTTATATGTCAGTGTCATGAAAATGTTGTAGTAGCTGTTTCAGAAGAGAAGTAGTATTCAATTCAGTATTTGTATTGCAGAGGATCGTTAGCAGTGTGAAGTTACACACTTTCATATGACATGTACTGAACAACTGACCTCAAACACCAAGATGCTCTGTTACTATTTTGAGTTCACTTCTAACGCATAGTTGATTAGCCATGCAATGACTTAATCAGTGTTGATGGGTTAACAACAACTAAAAAGAAGTAAGTTTGCAGAATTTGGGATGTAGGCAATTAATATTAATGATTCATCATGCACAATTTTTCTTTCATTTTAGAAATGCTCTTTTTATCATTGTGGACAACTTTCTTTCTCTCCCTAGACATACTCCGGTCTGTTCTGCGTGGTGGTTAACCCCTACAAGAAGCTGCCGATCTACACAGACAAAGTTATCGAGTTGTACAGGGGAAAGAAAAGACATGAAGTTCCCCCTCATGTTTTTGCCATCACAGACTCTGCCTACAGGAGTATGCTCCAAGGTAAGCTTCATATTCATCATCATCATCTGTAAGAAGAAAAATATGGAGGTTTCTGCATTGTTTCATTTCCTCCATTTGTGTGGTTAGGAGTGTCTCAGCCCATTTGCCTATGTGAAAGGGTACATAATGTGTAGGTGTAACTATAGTTGTACTTTGTACTTGATCTATAGTGTACAGTCATATTTTCTGAGAAGAGTTCAATATGTTGTACATAAACATCCTGTTGGAAGTGGAAGAGAAAGGAAGACTCCTGTGTTTTTGACACGCCAGATTGGAGCAGTTGATAAATGGGTGTACATGTTGACCCGTCATATGGGTGATGGTTGTTTGGCTTGGGGAAGTTTGGCCTCTCAAATATTGATGTAGGTCCTTGGCAGGGAATGCCAAGTTCATGGGACAAGATGGTACATCGGAGAGATCTCTTCTAATGAGGGCGAACCCAAGTCCCATTTGAACTGGGGAGCACAGATATCAGGGAACCAAAAACCTATGGAAAATTTTGTACTGAAATCATTACAATTCTTTATCCATTTGTGATTGAAGCAATGATTTAATGAACGGTGAAGTGCACCACATATAGCTGTATAGTGGGAATGGCATATTCTGAACCGTACTTATAGGGTTATACGTTAATTCCTTTCAAGTTCTTGCAAGAGGAGGTGCATTAGTTCGGTAAAGGCCTCTGCGAGGTAACCTAACAGAGCACACTGGCTGTTTACTGAGTGCATGTTTCCCAAATACCTGAGATGTCTGCTAGTTTTTCCTGGGCACACACACACAAGGTTACAACTGGCTCCCAGATGTATGTTCTGCCGGATGTCACACATATTCAGACCACAGCACAAATGTACAATTCCCCTCTCCATCTCATATACCCCTAACACACATGGTTGCCATGCTTATCAGTGCTCTACCTCAATCTAACTTTCTAAGTTACCCAAGGATCCTAAGATGTTGTGAAAACCGAATCAGACGCGACTAAAAGGCTGTATTTGCTCTGTTGTTGATTTTGGAAATGAAGAATCAAGTTTCCCTTTCAAAGGCCCCCTGAGTGGCAGCGTGTTCCTGCTTTGGCACTGCACATGACATCATTATTCGGGGCTGTAGTGGATAATTTTTGCGCCAGGAGAACCGACTGGAAAAGGGAACTGCATTACCAGTAGTAATGAGGAGGGATGAATTTAGCTGTGGTTTACCAGTTGGTTGCCTGTGACCTTGGTACCAGGGAATGTGTCTACCCCTTCGTCTGGGAAAGGAGGGAAAGAGTGCAATTATTCTAGCACAATGTTGTTAAAACACATACTTGCAGCCATGTCATTGGCCAGTGTCCAGAATGACTGGCCAAGGGGTTAAGAGGACACACACAGACAATTGAAGTGTAAACTCCTTACCAAAAGTGAGTAGAATGGGGGAGAAAATCTGATATGGGCATTGTGACATCTGGCATCTTTATGAAAACCTCACTCAATGTTAGAAAGCACCAGAACTGCGCTTGTTCTACTCGGTGTGCAGTGTCTGTCTTGAAAGGCTCCTAGCCAAAAACTTTTAATGGGCACTGGAGCAAGAATGTAGTGTTTGCTTTCTCCTGAAATGGGGTGTTCTCTTGCTTGCTGGTACCACGAAAGTTAGTTAGCCTTTTAGATATAACATGCACACTGAAATAAACGTCACCATAGTCCCACAAGACTTGACTCCAACGTGATAGATTGCATGCAATTGTTGCCTGTGATTTCAGAGATTGTTTTCACACCACAGAATTAATGAAAGGTGATAGGGCTCGCATTTTTCTCTGGTAGCCAGACTGCAGGGAGCAGAAGTTGGTATAAGGATTAGGTTCTTTCTCCAACTGCCAGGTGTGGGATGGCATGTGGGACTATTGGTTTGTGCAAAGTCTTGATTTGCCCTGCTGCAAATTAGCTATTTGGTCGACACTGATGAAGCACCGTGGTACATTGTATACATAGCCCAAGGCATTGCCAGGAACAATTTATTTGAGACCTTTCTGAAGGTAGTGACACGCTACAACTTGGCCTCTGTGGTAATAATATACTAGTACCACTATTTGGAAATGTACAGTACCAACATCCTCTTCAACCTGGGACTTGCATGAGAGATCGGAATGAGATTTGCAAAGAAATTTGGTTCTTGGGAGTAACCAGATCCAAACTTAATGGTTTCCAACCCATTAGCAGAACCTTTCTTGGCATTAGGATGTGTCGAATTAAATCCATTGTATGGGAGGGGCAACCTGATTGGGATTTAGGAGTGTCTATTAGGGCTTCTTGCATTCAGGAAACATGGAATATAATCATACAGGTACAGTCAAGGTTTTACTCCATCACAAAGTGGTCACTTTCAAAAAAATTTATAATGAAACGAAGAATCTTAACGGAATTCTGAACATTGACGAGGTACACCAGGTGGACTCGTGAGCGAAGAAAGATTGGAAACAACACTTGCATATCACAATATGTTTATCAGAATTGGCGTCACAGTGAAATATGATCATTTACCCAATTGCATGCAAAATTCACGACAAGCTAATGTCATTTGTTAGTGGTGCAGTTGTCCCAGTATTGTCTGCAAGCGAGCACAAGCATAAGTTCACTGGTGTCTATTCTTAGCATAGTCAAGGTCCCCAGGGCTGACCTGGTGGCCCTGTGTCTTGCTCATGATTCATCAAACCCTGACAACTTGGCTGGTCATGCTCAGTTAAACTGCCTAGAAATTAATGACCACACAAAGTAATGTCTGCGCTGTTGAATGTTTCATTCCTGGTGTGAAAGGTCCATCATTAAAACGGGGACCACAGATTTGAATTTTGCATCTGAGCAAGCTTCTTTGTAGCTCTGCTGCATAACTGAAACAAACCAAAGGTACACTGCGGATTTGCCAGCATTGCAGTTCCGTAATTTTGCTTTCCATTTCTAAACGATAACAATACTGTGATTCGTTGCAGTTCTGAGAGATCAAACAAAATTTATTATGTATGACCTCGGATCTTTTTTAATGGTTCAAAAGGAAGCAGCTTTACGACATCATTAATACAAAGGAAGTGACGTATAAACAATGAAGTACTGTGTAACCAAGTTGGTGTAACCAAAGGCTGGAGTGATATTTATTTATGTCAGGACTGTAAGGATGGCAATGTGCTTGTACATGTCCAAAAAAGGGGCAACTTTAGGAAACGGAAGGCAGGGTACTGCAGGAATGCACCAACAGAGGAAGCTCTATGACTGTGGCAGGAATTTCCTGTCTGGATTTACATGAGTAATATTGGTTCAGAGAAGTCTGGTGTGCAGATTTTCTGTATTGGCCACACAGCATGCATGTGTGTGTATTCAGATCATGACGTACATCTTATTTGCTATCAGTCCCCCAAGGGTGACCTGTCATGTTATAAGCTTTACAGAGCAAAGGGTGGTAGCAGCAAATGCAAATAGATAGGGAATACGTAAAAGTTATTGTTAACCCCGGAAATTAGATATATTAAAATGAAAAACAGTTTTGAAAAGATATGGGAGTTGAATCCCTTATCAAAGTGTCTGGATCTACATGGTTTTTATCAAGGCCAGCCATCTGTTAATTTGGTTCTTGGTTTTACAAGGAAAGGTTACAAGTTAAGTTTAACTGGGATCAAGTCCTTGAGACGAGGGAGGCAAGGTTGCCCGCCACCACAGAGTTGAAAAGTAGGTTCAGATTAGTCAGGAATGAACGCTATTGTTCCGCCAGCCAATGGGAGTTCCCCATCCAGAGGTGGGGGAGTCTCGCCCAGTGGGCCAAGGGCTCTTTCCCCCTGTACATAGCATAAAGGTATGCACTTACATCACCAGGAGCCAATCAGGGCTCACTTTACATGCCAGCTTTGTTTGCGCTTGGTCTGGAATGCAGGTGCTTTGAAACAGAGACAGGGCGCCTGGTTGTTTCTTGTTGCGTTACAGTTATATAGAGAGTCTCTGTTCTCACATGTTGGGCGCAGTTTAGTCCAGAAAAGGATGTGCTAGACTATGTAGGGTTATATCAGACGTTTTTTTAGCTGTTGTTTCAGGGCTGCTCCCAGTGTATGCATCGTGTACCTGGAACAAAAGACAGGAGATTTGCTATGATGGATCACTTACATTCTGTCAGACAGGTGCTTGAGACCTGTTGTGGGTTTTCCATATGTAAAGGCAAGGTATCAAGCCATTGAATGCATGGCCTTGACCAAAATACCATGTTTACTTTGAAGTTGGTTTGTTCCTAGATAATGAGACTTACAATAACTAAAGGTGTTCTTTCTTTGGTTAAAAAAAGGTTACTGGAGGCTATGGTGCATGCATTACTTAATTATAGTGCTGTCAGTTCTATTGAAGAATTAATACTACGCAAAGCCTAGACACGTCATTTTGCCCGAAGCCCAAGATTTTAGGTCACTCAATATCCAAATCTACCTGAAAGGTGGGGAACGGGTTTTCTGCGCGTTAAAAATCTGCGCGCGCGTTAAAAATCTGCGCGTTAAAAAATTAAGTTGTGCATTGATAAATTCTTAGTCAGAAAAATGTGACCCCATAATATTGTTTTCCCTCTGCTACCTGAATTTTTGGTTTGAAAAGCCCTTATTTTTTTTGGTCCCTTGGGAATAGGTTAATTTGCATATCCAGAAGATTTCAAAATCACTTGAATTTGACACAAATACATGGAAAAATTACTAATATGAGGCTTTGTGTTGTAAAATATAACTGCTTGAGGCTTTTCTCCATTCTACAAGCTTCATTTCATCTTTTCTCAAGCAGATTGTTTCACATGCAGATGTCAACCTTTGTTGCGCGTTAAAACTTAACATTTAAGAATCACTTTAAAACTCCTGGATTATTTACAGAAAGGGATATTGTACTCTAGAATGCAACAATATGATACTTAATTTCATTTTGTGTTATTATCTTCAAGCTTTTAAGTTAAAAACTGCAAAAAAGTTTTCAAATCCCGAGGGAGTCAGCTAATTTGCATATTTTAACGCGCAGGTTTTTAACGCGCAAGTTTTAACGCGCAAATTTTAACGCGCACAAAACCCCAACCCTGAAAGGTGAGGTAGTAGTGAAGAGAACAATCAACCAAGAAACTGCATTATTTGCCCAGCTACCAATGATTTGTACAGCTTAGAGGCAATCTGCTTGGTTTGTTGTTGTTGACATAAGTTTGGGGGAGAGGAAGAAACATTATGAATAGTAGTGGCATTATTTCTAATTATATCTTCTTTGTCTTTGCCTGTGTTTGGGAGGACACCCTAAATAAAATATAGCACCACAACATTCTGATAATCTGAAGCTTTTGTTCAGTTCTCAGTCATATGATTTGCATATATTTAGATAGATAAGAATCTTGCATGCAAAATATGGTTTAGTCCACCTGTAATCCAAGCCAAGGCATTCGTGAAGAAAATGTTCTTGACGTCTGCAGCACCTTGAATAAAGAGCATAAGAAGACTTCAAGTTGTAACTGTTCAGTGATGATTATAGATTTCAGCTTCTAGGCTGTCACAAAATCTTTCTTTATAGTATGTCTGCAATATATTCATATTCATAAGTTTTTCCCTGGAACATTTATATACATACTTCTTTGATGAAAGCCCTGTATTTTCACACAGAATCAGAGAATGGTTGGTATGTACTAGATGTTGCCAGGATGTGTACCAAGAGTTTCCTTTGAACCTTGACCCATGGATAGAATGTCTTCTGCAGTATTGTCCTTACTAATAGAAAATTGCATTTATCTCATAGCTAGAAAGCTTGGGAAGACTCAGAAGTGTGATTTTATCAAGATAATGTGACACAAATGGTTAGTATTAGATTGGTTTCTTTTGCTGAAGTAAGCTAGAATCAGTGGAAATAGCTACACAAAGCATCTGGCTCTAGTTTATATAATCCTCGAATGGAACAGTGCCAAAGCTAGCTAAAGGTATCTACCAACATAAGGGCAGATGTTTCAACAGATAAGCTTATCTTTTTCCTTTCAATTCAGCATATTTGCTTATTATAGTCTGTAATATATATGTGTAACATAATAGATGAAAGTACTTAAGTGTCTGGAACATGTCCCAGTTTTAAACTTTTATCATGTGTGAAAAGATTTGGCTTGATGCTAGGCTTGTAGATGACTGTGAATTAAGAGTCATTAACTTTGTTGTTACAAGTGTTCGTAATGTTTGTATGATACAAAACACGTCATCACCTCCAGGAAAATACCTGCTGTTCACCTGAGTGTGTGATTTCTCATTCATGTACAGTAACTCCACTGAGTTATAGATATGACACACGATAGCATTCAGCCATTGCAAGCATTCCGCATTGACTCTTCTTCTGTCTGGATGTACAACCAGTGATTTATTGACATTCCTGAATAATTGAAACTACAGTCAGACTTGTTGCTTATCAGATTTGCTTGGGGGTTGGTAACCCCACTGTGGTCTTCACCAACTGTATGGAGGAAGGGAAAAATTGGGTAGAATTCCTTACAATAGGGAAAATCCACCCTCAAGGCCTGTGTCGTAAATCTGTAGGTAAACGTGAACCAGGCTGATGTCTGCCTGCAGAGTTATTGGACTTCGGGTTACTTTCACTGTCATGGGCAAGCCAAGGGCAAATCAACATCCCCCCATGGTACATAGCCTAAACAAAATGGCTATGTCTGCCTGGTGTTTTTCTTTCTCCTAACTCTAAATAACGGCACTGTCACTTGTTGTTGGCAACTTGGATTTGCTCTAAACAGCTTTCACATGGAAAGTGGCCATGTTTTGACCTGATTATGTCAATTATGAATGGAAGGCTTGACAAAGGACAAAGACATGTAAACAAGTAAATTAGAATGTTACTTTTTTTTTGTTCCTGCCATGATCGTAGGGGGAAAAATAATAAGTCAACATTTGACACTTCTTAAATGTTATCAATATTATGGACCAAATAGGTCCTGATACTCTGGAACAATTAATATTATACACAAATTTACGCCATCCTTACATCCATAATTCAAGTTGAAAATTAGTTTGTTTGTTGTAAATTTGTTAGAGCTTTCTGAAAAGAGCATTCTCTTTCTGCAATAGATAAGATGAAGGAAGGAAGATTCCCTGTAACCAAGGGGCCAAGGCTTCTCGGAAAACTATGCATGGAAGATAAGACATCAAGATGCCAGAATGACCACATGTGCTGGTGGTTCCGTTTTGTTTGACATTCCAGCCCAGGTTTTCAGTAAATAACGTGGTGGCGAGAAACAACAAATGCAGCTTCCCAAACTGGCCCTTGTTTGATCACCATTTGTCTGAACAGAAACTCTATTTTCATAAACAACCAAAGTCAAGAAGAGAAGGATGTAGATTCTGTAATTAGGCTGACAGGTAATCCTTGAGGTATCTTAAGTGTTAGCCCTTCAAAACCACAACTTTTCACCTGGTTGCTCCCCTAAGACTTGTCAACATTTCTGTGACCTTGTCTGCGTATTTCAAGGGTATGGTAAAGAATGCCTTCCTAGCAGGGGAGGTGAAAGGTCAAATACTGGTTCAAGCCAATCATCGTTGGTGTAATGTAGGGATTTATCTCCGAGAATGTCTTATGTGTTATTACACTGTGTAGATACTTGCATGGATGTCCAGTGCTCAATTTAGATGTTTTTCAACAAATTTAGCCACACACATGATATAAAGGTATTATTACCAGTTTACTAGCATGGCTCTCTCTGTTGCATCTGCTTGTTGGACAATGCCAGTGTCTGAAGCTAAGCAAAAGAGTCTCAAGATTTTAAAGGTGACTTGTTGGTATTGTTTGCCCTACCACTACCAGAACACAATGCAGAATTCAACAGTCAACATTCCTACCTGGCCGAAAGTACTCTATGCTACTACTGTGCTCTTATACTGCTTGGGAACAGTTATTCCGGCATTGCATGCTCATGATATAATTTGGAAGTGTCATGGGGTCACCTACTATACCATGTTAAATATTCAGATTTAGGAAATATCCAGATTTGTGATGTTGACCTCATTCTAATAACTTCTTGGCCTTTGAACTGTTCCCTGAAGACTATGTTGGAACAGTGTCATGAACTGGAAATTGGATAAACTTCCAACTGTGCTCCTGTTTCTGGTAGAGAATAAAACAGAAGGGGCTTGCTTGTTCCTCAGTTGGTTGCTTGTGTCATTCACTTAGCTCATCAGAAGTCTTGTATTGATTAAAGGGTTAAAGACTAGTCCAAATGGAGGAAATGAGCTTGAATTGTCTTACTTTAAGTTCACAAAATTGTATGTGGTGAATTTGTTATGTTATGTAGGATGTTTCGTAACACGTAGATGTACAGATACTGGTCATGTTTCTTAGAAATTGATTTTTGTGCAGTTTTTGTCTACTTCAATTATTGGTAATCCATAGAAGAGCATTTGTACTGATGTTCCATTGTAGATAATAAGTTGTCTTCTTTGCATTGATGACATGTTATGTGTACATAATGATATGTTTCAAATCTAAGTGATTTGTGAGCTGATTATTTTTGTGTTAAAAGTTATTTTGATTTCAGGATGTATGATTTTCTTTGACAGGAAACTGACTCCTTTTATTATGTATATATATATAGTTTTATTGCACAACAATTGTACGGGGTACAAAGTATGGCATCTACATAACTACAGTTCTATAACTTAACGCTTATCTAACTAATACAGAAGTTGTAGTATGAGATAAGTTTCTTACAGTTGTTGGAGGCTTTTACAATCATTGGAGGAATTTCTAATGTCTAAACCTTCTTTGATATATTTTCCTATATTTGTGTTTCAGATCGAGAAGACCAGTCCATCCTTTGCACGTGAGTAAAACAGGCTTGTTTTTTAGGGGGGGGGGGGGCATAACCATCATAAGCCACTTTTAAATGAGGACCAACAAAGGGTACTTCAATTAAGTACTGCATCAAGGACACATCTGTGCCAAAATTATTGTGTGTGTTACCCAAGAGCCATTATGATTTCATGTATGCATGATTGCACAGTGTGGGTACAAGACTTTACTGACAAAAGGTTTTTTCCTTTGTCAATTGCCTAAAATTTATATTGGAACAGACATTGTGGTTACTATAAGCAGATTTTGGACCGGATGAGGTGAATATATATTTGGAGCTGCATGATATATTTATATACTAGAACATTCCTTGTTGGCTAAAAGTGATGTGCCCTTCTAGAGAAAATTTGATAGATGATACCTACAGTCATTACGCAAAAGTGGGCAGGGCTATGATGTGTTGTCAGTATATGTATGGCTAGTGTTATTGTAGTCAACTGCAGGGCGATTAGGTTGGTACCTAAATGGGTGTGGTCAGCCCCGCCCTTTTCCGTCTAGACACAATAGATAGAAACCCTGGGGTGAGCTATAAGCTCCATTTTGAATAAAGAGTAGCACCAACATTTTAAAAATATTTAGTCGTGGAAATCTGACATTTGTGGCTTTGTTGATAACTGATCTAGATGCATTTTTTTGGTTTTATGTTGTTGTTTTTTTAGAATGCATAAACTTAAAAAAAAACAGGTGCAAATCTATTTTTGTTTATATCTCATGATGGGACGTATGTGACAGCACTGTACCCTTTGCATCTGTGCGCATGAATCCATTGACCCAAGTGCACCATCTTTCAGCCCATTACCTTGCATGCATCTGTACAAAATAGGAAAGCATGGTGCTACACCATCAATGGCATAAGTTGTTGGGTAGGGGCCAAGGGGATATACAACTTCTGCAAAGATCTATCCTTTGTTGTGTTTGCCTGATCCTTGTACTGACATATGAATACAGAGAAGGAAAACTGAGAGTGAAGGATGCAGAAGCTGTTTAGCATACCAGGTACATTGCTGGTGGTCACACAGCTTGAGGGACTTAGGTGTGGTATCTTCCTGCATCTCAGGAGGATATTCAGTGACCTAGGGTGGCCTGCCAAAGCTGCTATATCTGTCTTTAATGCTTCTGTAGAGTCCTTGGGAGCCTTGTGACTGACACTGAGTGATAGTGGAGTTGACAGTGACCCCTACATGAGATGGAACCATGTGTAACATAAACCCTCGGGCAGGGTCAGAAAGAGGAAGGCTGGAGTGGAGGGGTCACAGCATGACAGCCTCTCCTGAACCTGCAGAAGGAACTGCTGACAAGAAAGATACACTAGCTCTTGGTTTGTTGACATCTTCAGGACTTGTTGACAGATGACGGGATAGGAGAAGTCAGCTAGCTTTGATCTCAACTTTCCTGCTAGCTTTATTCAGAGAGAAAATGTCAAAACATACAAGCTGTTGTCCCCAAATATTCTGCTGTTTATTCCTGACTGTACTTATCTGAATGGTAAATATTTGGCTGGAATGAAATAAACAGGACTCTGGTGATCCCAAGCTGGGTTGACAGTGGGCTCATAGCTTCTGCCTTTACTTGAGCTCTGGAAAATGCTATTATCACTGGGAACTGTCATAGCAGCATCTGTTCAAAGTCACTTATTTTGAGAAGTGAAATGCCTTCTTTAGGTAGCGAAAATTGTGTATTCAAACTGTCCTGCATATGTTTTTTGACAAGGGTAACATAAGTTAGAAACACCCTCGATTTCGAAGCATTTTTTAGTCATCAAACTTAGGACAACTTAGTCATAGATGAATAAGTAATTCATTATTGATCTGACATTATAGAAATCATAGAATAGTTGTTAGTCTGCACCCCCACCTAACTCCTTCTGCTTTTCCCCCTACCCGTTCACCTTTTCCCCCGGACTTCTCCTTAACCCCCGCTGTACTTCATCTGTGCCCCCGTCATTCCTCTTTACCCCCGGTGTAATTCTGCTTTTCCCCCGCCCTTCTGCTTTACCCCCAATGGCCGCCGTCAACACGAATTTCACGTAGTCGACACGAAAATCGTTCGGAAAGTAACAATAACGGTTGCGCCACGGAACATGAAATAGCCTATGCTCTAGTACACATTCTGGGCCACCTTTTTGCCAAGTGGCGTTTCACAACTCCTTCCCATTCTGAACTGAAAAGCTATGTGCCATCAGCAGCGCGTAGTTTGTGGTGCCCCACGTACTTAAATGCAACTAGTGGTGGCCTGGGCGGTGGAGCGCTTGAGGCCGGGGTTTTGAGGCGTTTTTAGAAAATCATTAGGCTTGGCATCAAATTCAGGACCTTGTCATTCTTATAAATGCAATGGTGAAGTGATGGTAACAATATACTATGGGAATGAGGTACACAGAGAGTGCAGAATCAATTCACTAAAGTCAGGCACAGAATGCGTACACTATTAAAGGGTCGGAATCGTTCCATGTATACATGTAGCATTTGAAGTTTTCACTTGATGTAACAGATCTTCATAAAATGTTTGTTGCAGCATCTTTAATACGTCACGTCACGTATGCTGTGGTTTCAGTACCGTGCGTCTGTATTTGTGTTTGTGAAAAGTATAAGTCAAGGAAGGGTGGCTGGATCTTTGGCATGCAGAACGTGTGGGAACAGTCGAAATGCCGCAGGGCGTACAATACATGCGAGTAACAAGAAATGTATGAAGAGAGCCCATGATATCTTGGTACTAAGGGACTGTAAATGGACATAGCGAGTTTTAAAAAAAAGGGGTATATTATGAAATGTACTCTTTCTTTACTAAGCATACCGAGAAGTCACAGTGAGATAAAAAAATAGTTGGGTTCCACTATGCTGGTCAGGCTGAGACGCAGTGCCTATTCACGGGCACGACCTTGCTCCTCGGATCGACACGGAGGGACTTTTACCTGCGTTGTTTCCAACCTGGGTCGGTGTGTCCCTCTTTAAACAGAACAACCTATTAGTCCTGGGGTCCTGGGTAACCATATCGGTGCCGAACTTAGCGAAACGCCCGATCGTCACCGGGGCATACGGCACAGCGTGCCGGCCTCAATCGCTCCACCACCCAGCCTCCAGGAAGTACATGTAGTAGTGGAGTGCCACAAACGACGCGCTACTGAGGGCACATGGCTTTTCAGTTCAGAATGGGAAGGAGCTGTGAAACGCCACTTGGCAGAAAGGTGGCCCAGAATGTGTACTAGAGCATAGGCTATTTCATGTTCCGTGGCGCAACCGTTATTGTTACTTTCCGAACGATTTTCGTGTCGACTACGTGAAATTCGTGTTGACGGCGGCCATTGGGGGTAAAGCAGAAGGGCGGGGGAAAAGCAGAATTACACCGGGGGTAAAGAGGAATGACGGGGGCACAGATGAAGTACAGCGGGGGTTAAGGAGAAGTCCGGGGGAAAAGGTGAACGGGTAGGGGGAAAAGCAGAAGGAGTTAGGTGGGGGTGGTCTGTAGTGCATTGAATGCATCCCTGACAGGCCTGGAGCGTGTGTATGGTTTTGTGCAGAGAAATTTGAACCTAAGTCTCGATCTGTGTCCTAATTGTTAAAATCACCACACATGTTGAGAAGAACCAGCTGGTGTAGACTACGCAGTTTGTATCTGTAAATGGTGTAAACTTAGAGATGCATAATCACTTCGAGAACCCAACTCAAAATATACACAATACAGTCTCTGTCAGACAAATCTGACACACACGTCACATCTGCTTGACAAAGATGGGTGTGTCACCTGTAGAAAAATGTGGAACTTCCAGGTCAGAATGCAGGTAGATAATAGAAACACATATCAGGAAGGCTATAGATAAAGGGTACGCAAGTCTTTGAAGTCTAAAAAAAGTATTTTTGCTGTTTCTTGTTCGCTTCCTCTCTGTTGTTTATCCACTCTGCTTCTAAATCCCAGCTTTATGGGGAGGGCGAAAGAAATACCTCAACTGAACTGTTTAAATTTGGTCCCAACTGACAACTGATAAAGACTGTACCATGAAAAACAACCAGGCACAAGAGGGGGAGAAACGCAATCAGGAGATAACCCCTACCCTTATTTTTTTTATTTTGACTACTTGTGTGGTTAAATATAGAGCCCTCCGTGTGTTTTGTGTTTGTTTTTTTACAGCTATTACATATCAAAAATTTCATGTTGTACTGATATGGTATTGTAATATTATGATACCATTGAAAAGGACCACCTATACTTTAGTCTGGGAAGGAGAGTCAGAGTGAGATAGAAGTGGAAGGGATAAGGGTGATCTGGTTTCCTAAAGTTTGAAGTTGGTCGACCTCCCTGTCGGTTTATTTGTCTGAAGGACCCTTGAGCTGCTATCTACAGGTGATACCCCTCCAGGAGTGGTGCTGTTGTTGTTCCAGATTAGTCAAAGCGAACTTATTCCTTATCGCATAGTCTGAGAAAATTTAAACCAGCCTTGTTCCTGGGCCCTTTGGTTCCTTGCCATCGGGAGTCTTAGTATTGAACTGGAGTGCTGGACTGCGGCCAGGCATTCCACACAGCACATGTCTCTACTCTGATCCGAAAAGTGATGTCTGGCAAGGGTGGCCTGGTGCTGAGCCATTCCTGAAATGTCATAAGAGAAAAAGGTGAAGTGTTCACAAGAGTCATGGGAGTTTGATCACACTCTTGAACTGTGAAGATGTTAACAGAAGGTTGTCTGAACTGTCTTTCTCAAGCTTCTGGCTGCATCAACACACTGCAGAAAACAACATACCTACGGAGACTGTTTTTCTATTCTAATCCATACAAATATATTATTTTTTTGTTGCGTCTCTTCTTCTTCTTCTTCTCCCGCCAAATCTTCAAATGGATTCAACTTTTTCATTTTTGGAATGGAAAATGTTTCGTATAGATCAGTCCATTTTGCATAGATAGGGGTGTTCTGGAAGAGTCCATTCTTGTATAAATGGGAAAATCCATTTTGGAGTGGGATGATGTTTTGGAATATGTCAATTTCTGCCAAAAGTTGATATGGAATAGTACATTTTTGCATTGGGATGGAAATGGATTGAAATATGCAGTATTTACTCACGAACAAATGTCAGCCTTTTTAGTTCTGAACAGTGTCATCTTGATTACAGTTGATGTGGCGAGTCAACGGTTGTAGAAAGTGAGACAAACATTATTTTGATAAAGTGAGTCTCACATTTCTGGGATAGATGGCAAACATGAACTTTGCCTGTTCACTCTGGAGTACAGCCAGGTGTGTGTGCATACCCCAGGTTTGGCCAAGCATACCTCCTCTGATTGTAAAAACATTGTAGCAAATGGCAATTCAAATGCTAGCAATGTAAGGCATGAAGTAGAATCACCTGAGCGCGAGTCTTCATTAATTTATGGAGGTACCGAAGCACTTAGCAAAATGAATGGAATACTTCAAGCAATATATTTAAAAGAAAAAAAAGGCTAAACCATTTTTCAAACCAATGCATTATAGATGACATATTTAATTTATTTTCACAAGGAGAATCTTTTGGGAAAATACGAAGATTATATTTCGGTTGCCTGTCAGACAAGTCTTTCTAGCCTAATCCTAACACAGTCAGCAATGCAGTTTGTTATTCTCCCCATAAATTATTGCACATAAATTATTAAGAACGAGGCAGGATCAAGTGATAGAGATGTGTAGCAAAAGGCAAGAAGTGCTTTCCATGGTGGAATATTGAACTACTGTGTACAATTATCATATCCATTTTATTGAAAAGATGGCGATGTTTATGATAAAATCCGAGAGTTAGCAATTTAGAATCAATACTCAAATGGATATCTTTTTTGACAGGGAGGGGCAAGTTTAAGAATAAAAAAAATTACAACAGTAATTGAAAAACAGTATTTGGAGTTTTTAGTAAGTAAGTTTACCTAGTGATAAAATAAAAAAGTTCAAACATTCCATCCAGTCTTAAAACTTTGAGTGAAACTCCGTCCGTCAGAACTTATACTTTGTAGGAGACTTTAGGAAGGAGATCATTATGATATTTTTCAGATGGACCTCACATATTTCTCATTCAAGTGCAAGTTTGTTGAGTCTGGCAGTCGTCCATATGGCTTGGCTCTGGTATCCTGCACAGATAGACAAACTCAGGCTGCCTAGCGTCGTGTTTATTTGATATCATCCGAGACTTCCTAGCGATTCACCGGCATTCACGTGCCAAAGGGACAAGAACTAGCAGTGAAGGTTGTCTTTCCTTATCTGGCTTCCAGTGGAGTAACAGGTCTATAAACAAAAGTAAAAGGTGGTGAAACTTGGGACCACAAGGTTTCAGCAAGACATCTTCACTAGGAAATTCAGATACATTTCACATATTTGTGTTTTAGCAGACCATTTCCTTAGGTCATACATTCTTTGTGTCAAATTCTTCCATGTATCAATCTGTTTTGTACAGGAAATATTATATTTGGCTATTGTTCAGAGCATCAAACGCACCTTTAGTGACACCCAAAGCAGTGTGAACCATATCAAACCCTCCCTGGAACAGTGTACTGACAGCCAATGGAAACACATCGCACCATTGTCAGCCTTCAAACAAATTCCTCACATCCCTGAACACCTTCCATGCTGCATTCTGCACATTCTTCCACTTTCTGCGGGTCTTATTTACCTGCCTGGCCGTCCGCACCGTTTCTGTGTGTCACAATCCTGGTTCCTGATAGAGAAGTATCAGGCCCACTGCTCTCTCTTACAGTGTTGGTTATACACCCAGATGTTTAGCTCGGGGTCTCAATGTTTACCATGCGGTTGATAGCTACTATCCTGGCCCTCTATTCAATTACACACTTTGGGTTTTGTGCAGGAATGCTGATAGGCAGTAGGTGACTGATCCAAGGCATGGTCTAGCAGGCAGGTTTCCTAAACTGGAGGTTGTTTACCCCTGGTGGGGTAGGGCAGGCTGATGGCGCCAGCCAGGGTCTGGGCTGTCTTGATCAGTGCCAGGTGCTGATGCAGGTCATTGTCAGGTGCTGCTCATCCCTAATCTCCAAGCAGATCCTATAATGGCATAAAATAATACCCAACTGGCCAAGGAGTGTTGTCAGCCAAAAGGTGTCCATTTGCCATGTAGCCCTGGTAGCGAAACACACTTCTATCTAAGCCAGCTTCACTCCTCTGCCAGCTTCAGATACTATCTTATGCTACCGTTGGATCTGCTTGGAGATTAGCTCATCCCAACTGTAGGTGCGGTAGAAGCCAGTTAATTGCACAACGGATTAACGCACACTTCTGTTAACTGCATGGAATCCCAAACTGGTTTGGTCCAGCTGAATAACTTCGCATAATTGCACCAGCCGGATAATTGCACAAAATACACTGGCGAATAGGCTGTGCAATGAAATGGCTTCTCCTCTACCTTTGGTACAGGATGGCCCATTCTTTGTTGGTCTATTCCTTGCAGGGGATTCAGGACCCTTTCCTCCGTCCAGGACAGAAATTTGCTTGTTGCAATGTTGGGATTGATTAATATTTCAGCCTGTCTGTCTGTCCAAAAAGACAAGAGAAAGATTTTCTAGACACAGAATTGCAGAAAATGCATTTTCTATAACTTGTCTGTACTCCTCCATGCAAGTTGCTTATTTTTCCTCCATCCCACTTACCCAGGTGTACTTGGTAATTGGCTGTAGCTTGTTTATGGTAAAAAACGGGCGTGGGCCTGCACCTGCCAGCCAGTGAAAGTACATTCATCCTGAACTTTCCTGAAGAGAAGCATCAAGTTACACTGTACTTCAAGAACAAAAGGGAAATTCTTGGTTCTCGTAGCCTTGTTAATGTTTTTCATTACAAGATGAAAACAGGGGTGGGAGGAAAACAACAGTATTTTCCTGAAACTGTATACCAAGGTACAGACATTTCCCTTTTCATTCCATCATTCAGTTCAGCATTACTGTTTATGTTTGAGAACCACCAAATTGAAAAAAATTGGCCTCACAAATCTTCATATTCCTCTCAATAACTTTTCCTTGATCATTAATAATTGCCAAGATTATTGCAAGAGTGACCCTTTATTGATGCTTGATTTAGGCACTTGGCACCTATCGTTAACAGCTGTGCAAATCACAGCAGTTGTGTAATGGGAGCATTATGCTCTGATCACATAATTGTTCATGAATCATAAAATACCAGAAGACTTATTAAAAATGCAGAGTTTATACATAGTGCTTTTACAGGTGTGTCACCCTGATAAGGTGACTCTCATGGAATATCAGGATGGCTCAACTTCTGGCTCTTATCATCTGTCCCTTTGGGCCTGACCAGGCACTCATGGACAGTCTTTTCTCCCCCATTCTTATTTTTTGGCCAAGAAAAATAAGCCTTAAGGAAGACTCTGACCCAAGATGTGCCAGTTTGTTACCTGGGATAACTAAAATCATCTGGTGCTCAAGTAAAGTGAATTACCAGAAGTCATTCGAGCAGGAGTTTATGAGTGATAAAACCCTCTTGAAGTTTTATCAGTCACAATTTTATCCTTATAAAAGGCAGATGAAGCCCACTTTTGCCCTTTGCTCTGAGGAGTTTGAAATCAGGTCAGTCCCCTGAACAGTTATGGAAGGAGAGGGTGAGTTATGTACCGAGTCTCCCGGGACACTCTGAAGTGTTGTCAGAGGCATACCAAGAGATAATCTATATCTACAGGGCTGTTGCTTATCAAAATGTACCAGTCATAAATTTTTTTCAGGGGAAGGGGCGCTGAAAGCATCCAGCTGGATTTGGTTAGGGAGCTTCAGAGGACTGTAAACCAGGGATGTGTTATTGGTACGGGTCATTGGGAGTACAAAACAATTGTCTGGTGTCATTTTTATGTCCAGTGTGACCCACAGCATACATTATAGAGGCTGCAACTCAAATACAAATGTAGGAGTGATTTATTGCAAGTTGTGATGCAGTCAACTTTTATGGGTTTGCAATTTTTGGCCCTTTGAACATGAATGGATTTGGACAAGAAATAGTTGTCTTCTAAAGTAATATATAAAATGTTTTAGAATTGCTCACAATTTAACCCTTATAACATTTGAGAGTATTACTATGGTACAAGGTAGCCTTTGATGATGAAAATGATATATGATGGTGAATTGTATCTGTTACTACATGAGTTGTAAATGAAACTGGTACTTGAAGCATGTACTTGGTGCAGATAAAGTTTCATAAGCAGAGCATCTTGTGCCCCCTCTCTATGGTGTTTACCTAGACTTCCAAATGTCTAGGGAAACTTGTCATGCAAACACTCTCATTTGGCGGAGCTGGCCATGGGCCTTTAAGCTTAATGAACTTGATAACTGGCTGATAATGGACTCCTGGGGGAGAGTCATTTCTAGAAGCAAGCATGAGGTTGAGACATTGGCCTTATAACATAGCTGCTTCGTTGTCGAGGCCTAAACCTTGTCAATCCATGGTCCCCGTCTTTAATTTCAAACTTTTTGCCAGAGGTAAAGAAAAAGAGCAGCCCTAATTGTAATACTATATATTAAGTATGATCTGGCTTCACATTTAAGTGTGCTAAAGCATTCTTTGAGGTTGTCTGTATTCCATCTTTCCTTAGAGTACGATCTAGTGTAGGATGGTTTTTTTTTTTTAGAAATCATAATGAATTGTTTGGTTAGGGTGGAGACATAGTAAGTAAAGGTTGATGTGGCATGCTGCAGTAGTTGTAACATTCAGATCAGATGGCATCTGGTAGAAGGTTGCTTGTCACCCCAAGTAATAGAAGCTGTAGTGTAGAACACTTGGTTTGTCTTCCATGTCGTCTCAGGTAGCTTGCATTGCAGGCCGGTGAAAGTACCTTTGTTGTGTGCAGTAAAAGGTAGACATTGTTTTCTGCCAGTGGGTACCTTTTAGCAGGAGATGCTCTTCTCTATTTAGGGCAGCCAAGCAAACAGCATTGACAGGGGGGTGTTTGTGCAGTGACACAGAACTGGGAGTAATGTTTCCCATGTTTTCTTTGCAGGGGAACAGACTGTTCTGTTTTCTGAGGGCTAACCAGAAAATGGTAAAATATGGAGCTCACCCTTTGGCTATAACACTCAATGCTAGTGTGGAAAGCAGTTTGGTCCCATGAAAATTAAATTGAAGTTTCATCACAAATGCTCCCCATGTGCGTTATGCAAGACGTAACTTTTAACTTAAAAGATGTACATGGCTTTCCTCCATATGTACAACTTTTCAGTGTCATCTTCTCCCAAAAACATAACTATATGTAATAGGAAAGAAGTACATGAATGGTCCATGCTCAGGAGACTATGAAATAGAATTGTTTACTGTAGTGAGTTTTTGTTAATGTTGACCTTTGACATCTGTCTTTTTGCAAGCTACAGTTCACTTAGCTTAGCTGACCTCCCAGAAATTGAGCCAAGGTCGGTCTTCATTGAAATGTGGTAGCTGGTAAATGTTCTTATTTTGAGTTATGCTTAGTCTCTTGAGCCTCAAGTTGTATTTCTCTTTTCTTCTTGAGGCTAGAGGCAAATGAAATTGATAGATATAACCATTTTTGTAATATTTGGTGTGAAAACTGCCATGTTGTATACTATCACTGGCTGTGAGTGCCAGTTGCATACATGGACACACACAACCCAGACTCCAGTGCTGGCAGACTGACACCAGGCCTACTGAACCCTGACCTCAATGTGGGGATTTTAAGAAGGAACACCTGCACCTTGACAGTCTTCTTGGTATGCCTCAATAGGCCACTAAACTAACTCCCTTTCAGGCTATTCTATTACTTATTACCACATTTTGATTTTCATTGTTACAAGAAGAATAAGAATAATGATTTATTTTGAAAAATACTTCATGGAGTCTCGTCTATAGTATTATCCATGTAGGTTATTTGAATCTTCAACTTGAAAGGATGATATTGTAAATCAAGTGAAGACCTTGAAAAATCCCATTAGAGGTGTGTATACCATTTGTTAACTGTCCTGCACCCAACTGGCTGACTTATTGGTCCCACAGGCCATCATCTGATAGCTTAAACACTGTGGTTAAATGGCTCCTCCCCTAACCAGCCAGGTAATTTGCCATAATTGTCACCTCCTATCTAAACAACAACCCCCATTATCACAGCTAGTTGATGATCACTCAGTAGGTTTTTTGTTCAGGTATGCTTTACCTGCAGGTCACATCAGCATGGGGCGATACAGAAGTGGAGAAATGGAGAAGACAAATGCAAACCAGAAACATGTCAACAAATACCTCAAAGGTCCTGACTTGCTTTTAGGGGGCCTTTGTGCCCCGGTCTGCCCTGCCTGTGTGAAACATGCAGTCTGTAAGCAAGTGATCTGCTGGTATTCGGGGGTTGAAAGGGGAAGACTGGTCTCTTTTGTGTCAAAGTGAAGCTATACCTGTGTTTAGCGAAGGGAAGATCGGGGAATGACAGATAATATTTCATGGGGGAAGTAAGGCCTGGAGTTTCTTTGGTTGATAAGAGGGTTGCGTGTGAGTGCACGGATATATTTGGTACATATGGTACGATATCAGTTCGTGTGTACCTGAAACCAAGACCAAGTGACAGAATCGGGCAGATAGAAAGGTTGATAAAGAGTTTATATGTGTGGGTGGTGTATAGATATAGGGATATCCCATATTTATCTCATATGGTATCTTGTGTACTGAAGCCAAGCCTGATGGACTGAGTGGGACTACTCATAAGGCTGGTAAGACAGGTTCATACTGGCAGATCTCTATGTTTGCTCTAGATTGACAGAGCAGAACAATGCTTTGCCTGAAGCCAGAACTTGCCAAGAAAATAACAAACATGACAAAACCTACAAAGAAATACACAACATACATGTGCAAAAAGGGCTAGAGGTCACAGTGTTTGTAGTGTGGTGTCCAGTGTGCAGTAAGGATTAAATTTTAGTTGCATTTACCAAATTATGATGTGCGAGAAAATGTGTAAACTTATTTTTTATAGACACCATATACAGGAAAAAGAAAAACTACACAATCCCTGGTCAGGTAGCAAAGTGGATGTTTGCATGTCAGCCTTAAGATGATTTATATATATCAGACCATGGAATGTGCCCACAGCAACAGTTCTACAGTAGTAGTCTGCCCCTGTGACATGAGTGAAGTCTCAGCAGTGCATGTTTTTCCCACCCCAGTATCACTTCAGATAGTCTGGACCAGGTCTTGCTGGAGCCAAAAGACATTTGTTTCATATTAGACTGTACTTTGTTATCCATGGCTTCCATTCCATGATTTTAGCCTGATACCTTTGCTTGTCCAAACTGTTCATGATTAAGGACCTGAGGTGTTGACACAAAAGAGCAGGAACTGAAATTAAAACCAACTTGGCAAACCTGGGTTGGGTCACACCACTGGACAGCTTTGTAGCAAAACAAGTTGTTTCTGGTTCACATGTGTTTTCAGCACTCATAATTACATCAGTGCTAAATTGACCATGTATATAAAGACCTCAAAGCTCCACCCCCTTGTCCCTTCCAAGGGTTTTGTATGCTGCCAAGTAGAGAAAATGTGTCCCTGAATGGGTGTGTCATAGTATTATGTAAATACTGAGCATTGAGTTGTGGATAGTTCCCACCCAAGTTTTGCAAATGTTTCAAACAATAAGCTATACTTTAAGTATAGTATAAGTATGCAGGATTTTCATTTCATACAAATGAATATCATTGGCTGAATGGGCTTGCGGCATGGAATGTGTTCCGCTGGATAAAAAGAAGGTTATCAAACCAAGTATATAGCGTCCTTCATAAAACAAACAACAGACTGAAATAGAAAACATAATGTAATAGTTTTATTTTGTCTCGGCATTCCTGTTTTGATTTGATTTTGATGCCATTCTTTGTCTTTCCTTTCAAAATGTCATTTGTCATTTTTGACATGAATAAAAATTTAAAGAAAGGAAGTTAAGTTTTACTGAAGACTTATTCTTGTAGATTTTTGATTAGTCTGATTATAACACTTAATTGGGTTAGTTTGGCCTGTGTTAAAGCTTGGCAAGTTCATGAGAGACAAAGCCTCCTTTGATGGCCTATTTGGACAGATGGGTTGGATTTCGCTGGTATTTCTGACATGTGAACAGATCAATTTGGAGGGGAACATGTCAGAGTTTGCTTTGGTGCAGGAGGTGTGAGATTGAACAGAGCTGGTCCCAACTGCAAGGATGCCAGTACAGACTTTATGCAAGGTCATTGGGGTGTGTTATGTAATATTTTTATGGAGTAGAATTACTTAAAATGACTTGTCAAATGTCTGTTAAGCTTCATGATGGTTGGACTAATTGGCAATGCTTTAGTTGGTATGTGTTGTGCTTGAAAGAAAAGCTTTAGTGAGCAGTGTTGAAACCTTGAACTAAAAGAGGCATTTGGCGGTTTTTAGTATTAGTACACATTTAAAATAAGAATGGCAATTTGGTGTTATTTCTTTTAATGATATGAAGAAAGAGGTATTGTTATTCAGGACTGTCCTTGAACAAAAATAGATCGATCATCATGATAATGAACGCTGTCATCAAAGATGGCCACATTATCTGTCATGCCCGATAAACATCACTAATTTTGGTGACAGTGGTATTTGATAATGGTACAGATAAAACTGAAGTGTAGATGGTCTCGCTGTCTGTTTAGTTGCAATTTGGTAGGATTAAAGCCTGACAATTATTTCAATGACTGTGTAGCATAACTCTTTACAAGAGTATATACACAGCTGTTAATGAGTTACCTGGAGAATACCTGGCAACCAGATAGGCGATGGTTGGGGGGTGGTTTATTGAGTCCAGCCGCAGTGATAATGTTGGGTTGGCGCCAGTATTGTGACATAATTAGGTACCCATAACTGGGTTAGTATGGCTTGGAGTTGTGAATCTTCTCACAGCTAAGCTAGCTGTTGTCAACAACTTTGTATGGGTAAACAGGGATGAAGTGAACTTGCCACATCAAATATGAAAAGTACTGAGGTTTGCCATAGCTGGGTTAGTATGGCTGGGAATTATGAATCTTTCTCCCAGCTAAGGCCACACCGATTTAATTTCTTGGTTCACGGATTCGCTCGCTCCTATTTTTTGGGAAAAAAAATAAAAATAACTAGAAAGGCAACATTTTTGAAAAAATGCAGGATGTGGGCGAAGGGAAAAGAAAGGAAAAATCGCAAGAAAAGAAACAACTAGAATGACAACATTTTCGCGAAAATGCAGCAAGTCTTTCCCGTGGCCTTTTTTGAAGTTTAAGTCAAACTATCTTACACACAATAGTAATTGCCATTAGGTGCCCCGTATTCTCGGTTCACCCCTATTCTCGGCCTTTACCTGACGTCACGGGTTGTGCTGTGTAGCAATTATAAAGCTGAAATTCATGATCAGGTTCAGGTCCGGTACCGTACCGTAGCCTCCATTCCAAATTTGACTTAACGCCGCAGGCGACAGACATCGACGATACAGTATTTGGCTGCCGGTATGGTCCGAGGCGTTGACGAGCCCCCCTCCCCACATGGACCGTCCGACCGTTTAAACACCGTCTTTTGAGGGCAATTAAAAAATAAATAAAAAGGCGTGTAAACTGAACGATGCTCTGCTTGCAAGATAAAATTGTTGTAAATATCAAAAAAGAAAAAAAAAGGACAACTAAAAGAAAGTTGTTCGTGCCCGGAATCGAACCAGGGTTGACCTAGCGAAAAACAAACGCAAACCTAGCTGGTGCTTTAGCCATTCGGCCAAGCTTGCCGTAACGTTATTGCCAGCATTTTAACAGGTACATGTATACAAATGCAATGCGTAGCTTGAACACGTCCGTTCACTGTTTAATTTGCAAGATTCCAAGGTCCCATTTTCTGAAGATAATGTTTTTCTGTGCAAATTTATCAATCTTGTTCATTCCGTGGCGGGCAACTTCTTCCTTGAGCGCCTGTTTGGTCGAATGCATGGCCGATTTACTGCCGCGTCTCAGCTGCTATTATAAAACTGGATGCCGAATGACATTTTGTGTTCTCTGCGTTGATAGGTCCAGCTCTGACGTACACCCGAGACAGTCTGAATTTAGGCCAATCAAAAAGCTGGGTACGCGGAGTATTTGCTAACAGCTTCCATTTTTCTGAGTTTTGATTGGCTATTATCAAAATGGATGCCGATTGTGTCCTGCGCGTTGATAGGTTCACCTCTGACGTACAACCGAGAAAGTGCGACTTTAGGCCAATCAAAAAGCTTGAAACATGGAGTACATGGAGGCTTCCATTTGTTTCTGATTTCCGGTGAAATACTTGTAAGAAAACTATATGTGTGGCTTCGCCCACATAAAAATTACCACTCAGCAAATTTTCACCATTAATGAAACCATTCACCGACTTTCTGGTGTAGCAAATTGGCCTTTATATTATAAGCTCCTTAAAGTGTGGGTACAGGTGCTGTTACTGTACAAAAATAGTGTTTTTGTACTTTTTTCAAGCTGAAAACTTTTTTTCTTTATGTTTTGGATTAGCCATTACCTTTACCCCAACCATTTTACAATTTTTATTTTTATTTTTATTTCGCCCTCTCGCTCCATATTTTTTATGAAAAAATCCGTGAACCAAGAAATTAAATTGGTGTGGCCTAAGCAAGTTTTGATATATCATGGTACCCTTGTTCGCTTAATATATTACAGAACATTTTACTGTGGTCAGATATAATGACATGACAATAACTGTTAGAATTAAGTTAAGACATAACAGTTTCTCAAGGAACTGGATAGATGTTGGAATTTTGGAACCAGTTACCTTGGGTATCCAGTGTGCAAAATACCCACTTGCACACTTGCACATTGCAACCACTTTTTGCTTGGTGCAACTTACTTCTACAACTCAGGTTGCTCAGGGTGCAACTTAGATTTTGAGCCTCAGAACTCGATTTTGTTGTCAATTTACTTGGAAAAAATAAATGGACAGAGGCAGCTTAATTTCATATCAGACAAACATGTATGTACTAGTATTGTACCTTTTTTTTTCAGAAATTAGTGAACTGTAGGTGGTGCAACTTGAAATTCAGTTGTGCAACCTAGTTTTTGCCCCAGGTTGCACACTGTGCAACCTGACTCAGAAAAGTATTTTGTACACTGGTATCTTATTACAGTACCTAGATGTCTAACCTTCATCACTGTATGGCTTGAGCGAGCACACAGCTCATGAAAGTGTTTCTGCGTACTCCAGGGGCGAGTCTGGCGCTGGCAAGACAGAGAACACCAAGAAGGTCATCCAGTATCTGGCATACGTGGCGGCCGCACCGGCGGGGAGCAAAGGCGGCAAGTCTCAATCCTCGTCCAACCTGCACGGTCAACATGTAAGTTCCCCTGCCGTCCGGTGTGTCCATGTGAGTTAAGGTTCCATTCTCTTCGCAAGCAAGCTGTGCACTGGCTTGTGAGCTTTGAGATGGCATCAGAACGTCCATAGTGTTACTGTACTGTACATGTGTTGTTTTCTGTACTGGCTGTTGATATTATTATGTAGTTATGGCCTGTCTGTGTACAGTATAGCTGAAGAGGCGCTAGCTTGGATGTGAGTGCAATAGTACTATGGTAGGGACAGGAATGTGTCATCATTTCCAGCTTCTGTAGTCCAAAAAGAACTAAATTCATGTTTTAATCACCTGTAACCAAGTACAGAAAGAAAGGTCAACTTCAAACATGTAGGATTTAGATAGTCTTGTCAATGAAAGTACATTTCAATTTAATCACCTCAAACCGTACTTTGAGATTCAGGACGTATATTCTTGCTGGTATTGATGGCACATCTGTATGTATGTCTGTCTCTTGTTTCAGCATTTTTGTATCATTATGTGCTGACAGTCTTGTCGAACAGCAGTGCAATAGAATTACTGCACAGTCCATAGCCCACTGCACTATAAGGTCTAAGTCACTGGTTACTCAGGCTGACTCACTAGCGTATCCATAGCACTGCTTGAGTCATATGTGCTTGAATATGTTGACTTGCTTTGTCAGCAAGCAAACTGCAGAATATTAGCTCTTACTAGGCAAACAAAGCATGTATTGTTAGAACAGATTTCTACTCAATTTTATTGAACACCTGTAGTGTAGAGTCACTTGTGTGCTTTTACTCCATTACTTGTTGTGAATTTTGCATGTTAGATTTAATAGGTGTGCGTTTCACTGTTCACCATTTTACAAGCACTTTTGTCCTCTCCGCATTCTCACCGTCCCTCCCTGGTGTTGCTCACCCCCACAGGGTGTATATCTGACTAAGGACGCGGTAAGTAGACCTGACAGGGCGCTGCGTCTACACTCGCTAAGTTGGCGTGCAGTGGCCTCCTTCATGGGTAGCTAGCTGTAAAGTAGCATGCTGTAAGAGTCGATAGCAGCTTGCTCTTTGCCAGTTAACCAACCCCACACTCACTTGTGCCAAAGTGCCTTCCCTCCCTCCCCCTTACCAGTAGTAGTATAGACACACTACTGGTGATACAACTTGCAAGCCCCTCCCCTTACAATCCAGCCCCAACTGAAAAATACCCTCCTACACAACCCCCCTGCCCCAAAGATGTGCTGTGTTATGTCCTATGTAGTACCCCATATGATACTGTAGTAGAAATATTAACCAACAATTTTCAACCCTATTAATTAATCCCTATGTTTTTCCATCTATTTTAGCTATGCTGCACTGTGATGTTTCTGTATTTTAACTCTTAATCCTAGAAGACTTCACGTTAACCTTGCTTTGTCATTATATGTATATTTGTGTATGTGAACAAACTTTTTCCATGTGAACAAACTTTTTTTGCAGAATTTCCAAGAAAGGAGAAAAATGTTACATTTACTTTTTTCATTTATCTTCTGTCAAAAAACTGCATTTTGTTTGTACCTGCAAGTAGATGAAAATTCAAAGCATCTGTTCTCTGCCGACATTCAAATGTATTTAAAAAAGTTTTTTTTGAAGGACTCGAAATGGTGGATCTACGTGTACGCAAGAACAGCATTTGAATTTCAGCATTTATTTCTACGAATCTCTTCAAATAGAAATTAGTAAATGCAGTTTCATTATCATACAGTACAAAAGAGATATGTCGTCAACCTCTCCTGCGTCATTCATCTTTCTATTAAAGGAACTTTCACCTACATGTCTGCTGAGCCACACTCCACTGCCAAATTTTCAATGTATCTCCCTTTTTTTCTGATAAAAAGACTTCACAATGCCAAATTGTGGTGTCAAGTCAGTTGATGTAGTACCTTTGTCATTCTATTTCTGATGCTAACTCTTCCCCCGGTGTCTCTTTTCATGCTCTCGTCTCTAAGTATGGGGTTGGTTACATGTTAGTAAGTATAGAGCCATAGCCTGGCCTAGTCTTTTCTTCCTTTTCTTCTTTGTATGTCAAACGGAAAATGCTCTGCTTGGTTAGATAATGCTTCGCTTGTGGTTGGTGGTGGGTTCTATTATATCTTGGTTGCCTGCTTATTTTGCTTAAACTTTAGAGTCAGTCAATGATGATAGCAATTGATCTTTAACACTTTGTTAATCATATATCATCTTTAATTAATACCTACTTTAATCAATTATATATAATGCAAATTTTTTCCTCTCCTTTCAGCTTACTAACTGCCATGATGCCTGCTGCTTGTTTTTGTGCTGATAACCCGATGAAGAACTAATCCATATCAGTTTTGAATTTTTGCACGTCTAATTCCCATGTCTTTTCTGTTGTTGACAGGTTACTCAAATGACTTCCATCTCAGAATGGCTGAACCGTTGCCCAGGCAGCCACCGATGCTGTGGTTATCACTTGTTAAACCCAACAAACCCAACACACTTTCTCTGACACCCCTCTTCTTCCAACAACAACATAATTCTCCATTAAAAAATTTACTCATTTGAGTAATATCAATGTGCATGTTGTTGTCACTTCTTTTGAGACTACAGCCCAATGTCTTTGGGCACTGATTCTTCAAGCCTCTCTTCTTTCACTTTCTTAAAAATCAATAACCAACAAAACCAAAAACACAAAAAGGGTGTTTCATTGCCATTTCAGCATCAATTTGTTAATCATTGTTTCAGTTTCCAGAGATCCAACCATCACTTGTTGTATTGCATGGGTTCTGTGTTTGTCTGATTGATCCAAATTTTTACATTTTGGCAACAGCAACATAAGACATCTCTGGAGACTACAAATGTACATTTTTACATCTTCCCCCCTCTTCTGTGTACAGAAATGAGAAATACCTGATGGAAGTCAGTTGAAAATAATCTGTTTTTGTTTGCCTGGCTGCCCCTACAGGGCACTGACAGGCATAATTACCACCTACAGGGAGAGCTGGAGACTCAACTGCTACAGGCCAACCCCATTCTGGAGTCCTTTGGCAATGCCAAAACTGTCAAAAATGACAACTCGTCACGATTTGTAAGTACACTCCTTTCTCATCACTGTGACCTTTGTTTAACTAGTTTTATTTGAGAGGTATAGAGTTTGATCAGATGCTATCTTGATTGGAAAATCTATAATCAGGGCTCGAAATACTTTTTTCTGCATACCTGCACTGGTGCAGGTAACATTGAAAATTACATGCACCAGACATGTTTTACATGTAAGGATGGATCATACTAAAATTGTTCAGGAACCATTGCTTTTTTTTCTTTTATACTTTATCCACACAGTCAATGCAGCTAATAACAATCCATGTTCATCTATATCATAGGACATTTATGTATAAAACCCAGCACATGGACCAGTGCAGGTTAGGTGCAGGTAGACACCAAAAATACCTGCACAGCCCCAATTTTACCTGCACTAAACTGCATATGCAGGTGGTATTTCGAGCCCTGATAATCCTTGTGCCAGAATAACACTTTTGAAAATATGTTATGTGTGATATGAAGACATTTGAGGTGCTATATGATCTATGTGAATCCAAGAATTTAAACTAGAAAGGCCGGTATTTGCTTAGGAGCAAATTCAGCTATTTTTACTCCGCTCCTCCTTGCGAAAATGGACTGTTCCAAAATTGAATTTGAAAAAAAAAGATCCAGTTTGAGAATGACTCGGAATTACGGTTCTTTCATACTAGTACTGTACAGTAATCACACTTTTATTTCTTGATTACAACACGCAAACAGTATGCTAGTGATTCACACATTAACAAAGAAGACACCGTTGTTCTTCAAGAAAGAAAGTCGGGGTAAACTCAAAAGGCCGGCTACAAGCTCTATCGGCGAAATCTCAAAGGGCAGCTAATCAGACAGGCTGACAGAAGCAGGTCGGTGCCGGGTAAAACACCCCAAAAGCCGACCGCGGAGAATGGTACCCAGGCTAATGATATCGGGGTCCTTTTAGTAAATATCTCATGCACTATCATACCAAATTTCGGGTCCATTGGGCTTAATACCTGGGCACAGGAGGCACAATTATACAGTTCGGTCAGAACACCACCTAAAAACATCCATAAAATCATTTTAAAGGTATCTATAAAAAAACAGAAAAAATCGGGTCTGGGTATTGGCCCACTCTACCTTTGTGCCAAACTTCAGGTCATTCGATGCAGGAATGATGGTGTTTCTGTCATAATTTCATAATGTATGTGGGAACACTTCTTGCACTTGACTTTGCTATCCTCTTCTTGGTGTCTGTTGGTGCCACTTGTGGCCGGTTGACTATTGTACCCTCTGACAGGCCAGAGTTTCAGCACCCGGCCAATAATAAATTTAGCACTGTCAAATTGACACCTTCTATCAAGGCACAATCCCATTTGTCTGCACAACTGGTGGTGTATCCTCTTCATCCAGTAGAAAATAGTCTCCAATAAGCAGACCCATCGGTGCCTTAGAGATAATATAAAAGCTGGCAAAGGAGCATAGCCGGCCAAATGGAGATAGCCGGCCAAAGGGCTACACTAAGTCCCTTGCCAGCTTTGATACTATTTCTAAGGCACCGTAGGGTCTGCTTGGAGACTAGTAGAAAATAGAATACAATACAATGATTAGTATTTCCTTTGTGTAGTTTCATGTACCACTCGCCGCGCCATTCTGCACGCCCTGCTGTATCGCTAAACTCGACACTCTAAACTTGCGTTAATTAAACGTACAAAAACTACACAATAACGACGACAAGCTACCCAAATTTGTTACTGTGTTTGTGCATTGTAGCCAATTTTAAGTTAAACAGTACGATTTTTTACTTACTTTTAACAAATTTCTTCCCCGACGACATGCTCTCCTGGTATGGTTAAGCTGCTAATTTGAAAGACACTTCCTCATTTGCTGTACCCAATCAGGTCATCGCTTCCGCTAAGTGCCGCGCGTATTGGTGACGCGGTAATTACATTTAGGCACAACTCACAGCTGCACCACATTACGTCACTCGCGGGACGTGACCATATATGGTGACACGCGCGAAACGCGTGAAACGCATGAAAATACACGTAGATACCCCGCCAAACCGGCTTATAAATCATTATGAAGTGATTTTGGGCCAAAAATGATAGCTTGGTTCTTTTAATAACTATCTCCCGCAGTATCATACCAAATTTCAGGTCATTTGGACTGAGTACCTGGGCACAGGAGGCAAGAATATATAGTCATGGTCAGAAATGGACCTAAAAACATCCATAAAATCATTTTAAAGGTATCTATCAAAAAAAGGAGAAAAAAGCATCTGGGCATTGGCACACTCTACCCTTGTGCCAAATTTCAGATCATTCGGTGCAGGAACGACGGAGAGGAATCACTTTAACGATCGCGACAGGAGAAAGAAAGAAAGAAAGAAAGAAACAGTATGAAAACAATATTTTTACTCCCGAGCGTACCTTCGGTACGCGGAGTAAAAATAATAATGTTACGTGGGACTTAAGGCATGTTTAGTAGAGGTGTACAAGGACTGCTCCTGACCTAGTGTTTAAGGATGATGATGATGATATTAATGTAATGATGATTATGTTAATGTGTTGATGCATTGTCCCATTCTGTGCAGACCCAGGTATTGCTATTTCTCTACTAACCTAGGTCTCTGCTAGACCAGTGAAGTTCCTCATTTTTACATGTTGTTCCCCACAGGGCAAGTTCATCCGTATCAACTTCGACATGTCAGGGTACCTTGCTGGCGCCAGCATCGAGACATGTATCCTTCAGGCATTATATATTTGTGGCTATCATGATGCAATTGTTTTAGGATTGTAATTGTAGATATGTAAATATTTCAGGTTATACTAGTAGTAAAACAACCTTCAAGCAAGATGATGCATTTCCTGAAGACACAAGCAAGTAGATTTAAGATAGGTGTTTAAAGATGACTTGGACATGATCTTCAGGCTGAAATAAAGCACTTTCTCCAAATACATAAGTATCATTGATGGACAAAAAGTTAGATGACCATGTCTGTTCTATATTACATAGATATCATTGCCTATGAACTGTGTTGTTAAAGATTGTGTTTAAGATTTTCCCTTGACTCCGGTGTTCAGATCTGCTTGAAAAGGCTCGTTGTATCCGTCAGGCATCCAACGAAAGAACATTCCATATCTACTACCAGTTACTGAAGGGAGCCAATGCACAGCTGAAGAGTGAGTAGCATATAATGAAAGGACTTTGATTTAACAAACCTGTTCATGAATTAGCCTTAACAGAGTACATGCATCATCACTTGTGAGAATTATTAAGTCACCTAGCAACCCACCTACTGGCCTTGTGAGAGATTAGTTAGAAGTTAGGTTCAAAAAGTCTTTCCCAAACCAGATGGTGCATAGGGTAGCGCTCATCTCCTATTCTATAGCCCTTGAGCCACACAATTTGTACAGTCACTACAACCAGGAGCTCGTCCACTTATACTGGTGGATGTTCAACTACCATGGTGTTTCCAGAATACTGAGTACTAAGAAGAAAAGGCACTATGTACCATTTTAAAGTTTCGGCTTGACTCGATCAGGGATCAAACTCACAAATACCAGTCAAATACTCCACTCACCTGTCCATTGCCCCATTGACACGTGAGGGTTACAAAAACTAATTGCTTGTGTTTCCCCCACCACACAGAGGACTTGCTGATTGAGGATGCCAAGTTCTACACGTTCCTTACCAATGGTTACGTGGCTGTCCCTGGGGTGGACGATTCCCAGGAGTTCCAGGACACTATCGAGGCCATGAAGATCATGAACATCCCAGAAGAAGACAGAATCTGTACGTTTGTGTTTAGGTGTTGTTGCTGTTTGTCCATGTATAGTTGGACAGTGCATTTGACAACATTTTCAAACAGATATGATGATCACTAATGTCCATGAAAAAGACTGAATCCATATGTTTGTGTTTGTTTTTTGTGTGTTTTCGTTTTTACTTTCTGTCCTTGTATAGTTGGATAGTGTGATTGACAACTTTGTTACGCTGCTTCTTGGTTATCGATGTAAATACTGTTTTGTTTCACCAAGAATGTTGGATAAGAAAATTTGTAACAAACTTTCACCACAATGTGAAATTGACATTTTGTTGAATGTGAGTGACATGAATGATAGAATGTTCGTTTGAATAAAAGTGTTGTCTTTTCTCTTCCACAGCTATCATGAGGGTGGTGTCTGCTGTGCTGATGTTCGGTAACATTCAGTTCAAGCAGGACCGCAACACCGACCAGGCCACATTACCAGACAACACCGGTATGATACCTTTTAAAAATTCATAATCGCTAAACTTGTATCCTGTATCACAGAAAGGAGTTTCAAACAATGTGGAAAAACTTTTGAACTCAGGCAGTGAACTCAGACTTTTTGGCCAGTCATCTTGAGATAATTAAGTTTCTGCCCATGTGATTTAGACTCAATATAAAAGTTACTCAGGCGACTAAGTAAATCTTGAAATTGGTTAGAATCTGATGTCTTTTGTTAGTGCCTGAAATGTCTGGCCCTTTTCAAACCTTATCCAGTTTCCAGAGTAACTTTTGTATTGAGTATATCCTAACCTGGATGTCTAACCTTCATTGCAATGATGTGGTTTATTGTGTATTTCCCCACCAGTGGCCCAGAAGGTGTGCCATCTCATGGGCCTGCCCGTGTCCGAGTTCACCAAGGCTCTGCTCAGGCCACGTGTCAAGGTCGGCAGAGACTACGTCCATAAGGCTCAGACCAAAGAACAGGTGAGTGGTCGTCAACTTGATTTCATGACATCGTTCCTTGGGAAGATATGTTGACCATCTATTAATAGTTCAGCTGGTATTTATGCAGTCACAAAGAAGGAAAATAGCTCTCTCAGCGAGCCTTCAAGTTCTTAGGAATATTTTCCGTGTCTATTTTGCCGGAACATTTTTGCGGGCTTAAAGTATGTCTCTAGCAATTTTCAGACCTTGTAGTATTATATATATAATAAATTTTGGTTGAAGCACAACAGTATGGCTCTGTCGGAACAAAAGGTTCAAAGGCGTTGAATTGTACAAAGAATAGCTAACCGATGGTTTAAACTAGCAAGTATATACATTGGTAGAAAAAGTGACTCCTTTGGTATCGCTGACCTGAGGTTGTAATGTCTACATAGGTGGAGTTTGCCGTGGAGGCCCTGACCAAGGCCGTCTACGAGCGCATGTTCCGCTGGCTGGTCCGGGCAATCAACAAGTCTCTGGACCGCACACGCAGACAGGGCGCCTCCTTCATCGGCATCCTGGACATCGCTGGCTTCGAGATCTTCCAGGTAAGAACTCTTGATATTAAACTCCTTTCACACATCACTGACCATGCCCTCCTAGCCTTCTCCAGGCCATGGTTGGGCGTTAGTTATAAGCAAAGTCATCAGTGGATGAGGGTTGGTCATCTGGGCAAGCTGACTATCACATATGACAAATCAAACTAAGGAAAGTCATCATCTTCTCCGATTCTATCATAAGAGTAACCTGTATCAAGAATAGGATTGACCTGCCAATTCAGTGCAGGCCTTGGTTGGGGAGCAGTTGGTAGCAAAGTTGTAGGAAAGTCCAGAATGCGTGACGAGCTTAAGTTGGCCATCGGCAACAGTGGTTGGGCAAAAACACACAAGTTAGTGTTGGCACAATGTTTATGTTGTTGTCCTGGAATAGTAAGTGTTACACAATCTTACACAGTATAGACTTGAAAGTGGTTCTCATGTAACTGAGAGTCTGGTCAGGAATGTCTGCATTGTCTCACTACATGCATGGACCTCAGCATGCATGTCTGCAAGCTTATATCTTGTGACTTGAAGAAGATATGAGAGATGACCAAAGTCAGTATTGTTCTTGTTGAGCTCTTTGTGACAATATATCTATACTATCTCTCTGAAAAGAAGCAAAATTCTACACCTTTTTGATGTCATTCTTGATCTTAATTTACAGAATAGACAATTGACAGTAGTTATTTTGTAGGATTAAATTTTCTTTCAGGGCTGATAGAAGAGTGAAATGAGATGTAAAAGATGACTTTATAGACTCATATGATCATGACTTCTGCTAGTTCAGAAAAACAGTCTGTCAATTTGTTTCCCTACTAACATTTTTTTCCATGTGATTTCAGCTGAACAGTTTTGAGCAGCTGTGTATCAACTACACAAACGAGAAGCTGCAGCAGCTCTTCAACCACACCATGTTTGTGCTGGAGCAGGAGGAGTACCAGCGCGAGGGCATCGACTGGAAGTTCATCGACTTCGGCCTGGACCTCCAGCCCACCATCGACCTCATCGAGAAGGTGACTTTGCAAAGTCTTACTTTTATTGACCTTGTGCAGGATTTGTTTTTTTAGTCTGAGATTTTTCAGAGCAAGGTCATTAGACCACTACAAGGCAATGAACTAAGAAGTTGGAAATAATTGTACACGGAAGTAGCGGTGGACATTTGTTTTGAAGGCTGATAAGTTGTAGACAGGAGAGAAACAGTTGTCGTCGAGAGAGTTCCATAATTTGGCTGTCTGCGGAAAGAAAATGTTGCTATAGAAGGACTTGGAAATTAGCAACTGAACAGAATAAGCTTGACATGAAATTAATGTGTCAGGATTGAGAGTAATGATCATTGTTTTTAATGCATCGGAAAATCGGTTGCAGATGACAAGTTACACATTTCTCAGATGACTACATGACGTCTTTGGCAGGACGTTCTGTAGTTTGAAATGTAGCTGCCCTGTGGTAGCCTCTCAGTACATGGGTTGGGTACGGCACTATTTTCGGATGTTGTCTGTTTAGAATTCTTGTGCGCAGTTGAAATACTGCTACTGTGACCCCTGAACTGAATTCCTGGTTGAGAAAGAAATATCGTCGTGAGGATTACTTCCGTCACATCTGCAAATGCTTACGTGCAAGCCGTAGCATACAATAGGAGGCGGCATTCAAGTCATTTCCTCAGTAAAGCTAGCCCATCAGGGTAATTGACAGGAACTACCTCCTAATACAATAAGGAAGGCCAAATCAGATAAAACTTCCTATCCCAGCAATTTGAAGACAAGTCAGCTGTTTCCCTGTCCTGGTCTAGCTTTGTTTGTTTTACTTGCATGATTCGCTAGCTGTCGGGTAATACAGGGACTTAGGGTTTAGGCTTAGAGTTCACAGAGGTGGAATAACCAGATAACCTTGGTGAGATGGTTTGAAAAAGCCGGGGACCAAGCAACCGTAGCGAACAGGTAACCTAGAGCTGATAGTCGACAGGTAAAGGTTACCATGTTTTCCCTGTTGTCATAGTCGCTTGTCGTATATAAAACAAAGATCTATTCCAAACATTGATGGATACAAAATGCATTCCATGTCTGCATTTACCCACAAAATTTTATTAAAACTCAAGGTAAACAAATACTACAATCCCAAATATGTTTTCCAGAAGCCATCCAGTGGTTCAGCTATTGCAAATCTGTTTGATCCCCACAGAGGTTTCACCTATTTCAATCACAGAATTAAAGTTTTAGGTGGTTCTGCAAAGGCAGGAAATACTGCATTAACTGGCCTGTGTTGCACAATCTCTCGCTGGGCTCTTTGGGCCTCCTACCAGAAAGCTGTTGCCATACACTTGTTGCCATACACCTCCTGCCAGAAAGCTTGTTGCCATACACCTCTAACATAAGAAAACAATATTTTCCTGAAGTCAGAACAGGAGCTTTAGATTCTTGATTCCTGGAAAACCCTTAAAATCCAATAGGAGCTCAGGATTCTCTGTCACTATGGAAACCAGTCATCATAACCTCCAACAGTTCTCAGTCTGACAATAAATGATTGGCCATATCAGCACAATGCGCAAATGAACAGGATTGGGATATTCCCAGTTATCCTGACTTAGACTAAGTTGCAGATGTTTTCTATCAAGCTTCTAAAGGATTGATAAGGTTGCCAGAAGCTTGATTTCGTCGTGCTACTGTATTGATATTTTCTGTTGTTTTCTTCATCAGCATTGGCTTAGTCACACTTAGTATGTAGCTCCTAAATAAAATGGCCTGATAGCCTGATTTAACCACACTTGTATACAGCTGGCCCAACTTTTAACTTTCTACGTGAAGGGGCCAGTTACAGCCTGGACAGCAGAGTTTGTGTTACACAGGCTGCCAGAAGCTTGTTTTATTCAGGCTGCTGTATTGATATTTTCTGTTGTGTAATTCCTCAGCCCCTGGGAGTGCTGGCCCTGCTGGATGAAGAGTGCTGGTTCCCCAAGGCCACCGACAAGTCCTACGTGGAGAAGCTGGTCACCAACCACTCCACCAACATGAAGTTTGCCAAGTCAGACTTCAGGGCCAACGCTGACTTCAGTGTTGTCCACTACGCTGGAAAGGTGCTTGCTCTATTTCATTTTCTGTATCTATCCTGTTATCTGGTATAACTGCCCTTTGGCCTAACACACCAGTTGGAGTTTCATAAGACAACAGAATAAATGCTTTACCTCCTTAGATTTGAAGTTGAGCCAGTATTCTAGTTAACTTTGTCCAGACTATAACAGTTACTCAAACAATTTTTATAAGTCATCAGAGACACTTTTGCATAATGAACAGTACATGATATGATTCTAGATAAATCTTAATATTATTCAAAACCAACAGGGAGACAGTTACTACACAAGTTCATAATTTTCTTCTATTGAAGTAGTTTCTAAGGATCGTGCTTGCCAGACATTTGACTGTGAGTACTGTTTCAGGTGGACTACCTTGCTGACCAGTGGCTGATGAAGAACATGGACCCCCTGAACGACAACTGTGTCGAGCTCCTGAAGAACTCTTCCGATAGCTTCATGGCCACCATCTGGAAGGATGGTAAGTCTGCAGCTGTTCAAAATGACCCTCTTTACCAGAGATGAAACTTTTGAAAAGGGAAGCTTGTCCATTTCCTCATCAGGAAGTATCACAATGGAGAGAACTTACTCAGGAAGCCTTCAGTGTGTCTTTGCAAGCCCTATGCTGGCCTTAGAGAAGAAGAATGTATTATTACAAGTACATCTTTATCTTCTTACCAGTCTGTTCTTTACTCAATGCTTTCACCTCTTCTTTTTCATCTTCTTTTATCTGTATAACTTGTAAAGATTCTGTTTTCTATGCCTTTCTCCTTAATATTTCTTGTTTCGTAAATCTTTCTATTTGACTTGTATATAATTCATTTCGCAAATGTCTTCTTTTCCTTTTCTCTTCTTCTCTACAGTTGCCTTAAGTACACCTCGCTCCTCTTTTTTCATGGACAATCCTTTTGTACAAGGCAACACCAAGAAAATTAAAAAAGGGTCCAAACACGGAGGTGATGCATTTGTGGAAGTGAGAGTTGGCTCCTAACCTACCTACTTTCCTTCCTAACTTAACCATAGCATGGCTTGTTTGCAGAATGCAGGATGGCATGTTTCATGCATCGGCCATTAACTCATGAACTTTACTTTACATGTGATATTTTATAGTAATTGGTGATAGTACTTTCTGTAAGTATTGTTTCACAAGTTCTAAATGAAGTGTATTTCTAATCTCGTAATGCTATGTGCAACTTGAATGTTTGCTCTGATGGCAAATGCAGCAGACCGATGTAGTAATGAACTGAACAGAGTATAAGGCGTACAATTCTAAACTTTCCTCCAACACAAAGGTATACAGCATGTTTATATCTTTATGTTGGAAGAAAGTTTAGCATTGTACTATGAATACTACCAAGACAGATGATTTTCCATGAGCAGAATATTGTGTACCTCATGATCAGTGCAGGCTGTTTAGTTTACAGTTTAAGTAGAAGCATCTTAGTTCAAGCAGTTAAAACACTTTGCAACAGTTCTCTATCTTCATGCACATTACAAGCTGTTGACTTTCAAACGTGTTGACATTGCACAAAAAAAGCAACATTAATGCAAACATCATGTCAATTTTCTTCAGCATCCTTTTTCTGTTCTTTCCATCTGTCTATCTCTGTTTCTTGGGTAGAGTGTGTCTGTCTATTTTCCATCTGTTGGTCTCACCGCAAGAAGATTCGGTGTCCCTCTCAACCAAGGTACTTACATTTCCACCAGCCTCACCCTTTCCTCTTCTGTCATGCTTTTCTTTGCTCCTGCTTTCTTTCTTCTCCACACTCATTTTGCTGTTATGTTCTTATTTTCACACACCTACACTGGACTGCTCTTCAGTTCAAGGCTCAAAATACTTTTTTCTGCATACCTGCACACCTACTCTATTCAGTCATAAATGATATTTAAGAAGACTTAGGGACCACTTAACCAAAGTGACCACTTTTTCCCTTAGATGATTTTTCCCATTGACACAAGAATTAAGAACCTCGTCTACAGACCAGATTTTCTTGATCCCCTGACTGGTCCTTTTGGAAAGTTTTGACTGTTTATAAATGTCTGGAGGAGATGATACATATAGATTCCAGCACAGGGCTGTCTCCAGGACCCATCCCTCCGTCCTGGGATGGAAATTTACTGGTTGGGCTAATCAAAAATCTGTCGCAAAAATTTGAACTCCAGTACATAAAATTTATGACGATGTGTTTGCATCAGCTTAGAATGACATATTTTACATGAAAAAATCAACGACATTGGCCCCCAAACAATCAAAGAGACTGAAAGAAATTTAAAGCTGGAGACAGCCCTGTTCTAGCAGGTGAAACATTACTTGACTGAACTGAGCCCTGTTTGTCCCCACAGCCACCGGCATCATCAGCATGAGTGAGGCCCAGGCCGCGGACACAGCCTTCGGACAGTCGCGTATCCGTAAGGGTATGTTCCGTACGGTGGGTCAGCTGTACAAGGAGCAGCTGGCCAAGCTGATGGAGGTGCTGCGGAACACCAACCCCAACTTCGTCAGGTGTATCATTCCCAACTATGAGAAGAAGGTGGGCAACATATCTACATTATTGTAGATGAATCAGTGTCACAAGAGTCATCAAGAATCAGTTCCAGTCTCTTAATTCGATTGTCAAACCTTTTGTAGTAGAGAAAACACCATAGAACAAGAGAGCACCATCTCTATTCTGTTCTGAGATGGAAATTTGTTGGGGAGAGAGAAAAAGATGTCTGTAAAAAAAATGATATAAAAGAAAAAGTGTATTTTTGTTAAGCTTAAGATGGCAAATTTATCCCAAAAAAATCAACAACAGTGGCCCTCAAACAATAAATAGCACAAAAAAATAAAACCTGGAGACCGCCCTTATAAGATGTCAGACGAGTGTAGAACTTCTAGAAGTTACATCTGTGGTGTTCTCCAGTAATTCCGAGACCATCAGCATTTTGATATAATTGGGATCACTCTTGTTCCTGTACAGGCTGGAAAGATCGAGTCCCACCTTGTTCTGGACCAGCTCCGCTGCAATGGTGTGCTGGAAGGCATCAGGATATGTCGCCAAGGCTTCCCTAACAGAATCGTGTTCCAGGAGTTCAAACAGAGGTGGGTCACATAGTCTAAAACCGTGGGAGTAACTCCTACAGTACTAGGAGGCCTTTGAAGTTCAAGGTCCAATATTTCTTGGAATCTTAACTTATAACAAATTTCTGGCCGCAGACTGTGCAGGCTGCTTGTGGAATGCTGCAGTTAATATAAAGGGACAAGGTTAGAAACGTAGCTGGCTAGCAGCTGGCACAAATGATCTTGAAAAATTATATTCAACAAAAAAAAACTGCTGACCTCAGATGGAAGGACAAGGAATTTTGCAATAGCCTTTGAAGGTCAAGGGCTAATACATGTATCAACTCAAAAGTCGAGTAATCCTGCGACAGTTTGTGTGAAAGTAAATCGTCTATGATACAAAATGAAGCATATGCTTTGAATCATCATTGATACACAACTGTTATTAGGCAATAAGTTGAAGTGTAAAGTTTGAAAATAATTAGTTTTTCACAGTCTTAAATTTCTTGCTATGTATGTGAAGTGATTTGTGTCAAAAGAAGAAATGAGACTGGATTTTACCACAGATTACCTTTTGGGATGAGTATTGGTAGAATCTTGTTCTGTTTTTCCAAGTTAGCAAAACTGTGAGTAATGATGTCGTATTTTCAGTTTTTCATATGATAGTATAACAACTGCATTTCTAGCCCATATGGGCAAATAAAGATTGTTAATAACCTGAATTTGTGTACTTACCAGGTACGAGATCCTGACTCCAAATGTCATCAACAAGGGCTTCATGGATGCAAAGAAAGCTTGCCAAAAGATGGTAGGTTCTTCTTTCTGTATCTGCCTTTTTGCATGGGGTAGCATAATGCCTGTCAGTTGCTTGTGTGATGGACAGCATTTGCTTGGTCTTTCCATTTCTCTGTGATTTTGTGTATACACGTGTTTATGTACCTTGTGTTGTAATGCAGTTAATTGGGATGTCATGATGAGTTCTATGTATACATAAATACTCCCTATCATGAGAGCAGCATTTCTTCTGCATGAGGTAGCAATGATTGATTGCTCGTCTTCTTATTGCTGATGATTATGGATGATTGATTGAAACCACAAGTGTGTATATGTGCCTGTGTGTATATAAAGTCTAAGTCGTCAAACGTGGACAAGGAATTCATGGATGCCAAGACGGCCTGTCGAATGATGGTGAGTCGCGTCTGGTGTGTGCGGCACGAACTAAACCCGCCTGAAGTACCGGAATGTTAAGGATTGCTGCGTGCGCTGACATGCATGTCTTCGCCCTGTGTGTGAGTGAGGGAGTGTAGAAGAGTGGTATGATAGAGAGATACCACAGCTGTTGATAAGACAAGCCCCTGCTGACAAATGACACTTACTGAACTACCTGATACAATAATCAATGGCTAACCAACTGAATCTGTACCTCAGTAATTGTCATGTAGTGACAATTATTTTTAAGAAGGAAACTCAATTCTATAACCAACAATTTGTTTAACAAGCAGTGAGTCCTGTTGTATTTCACAATTCACTACAAATTAAAATTGAAAATTAAGTGTGATTCGTGTTTAGAGTCAAGTTGCACAAGAGAGTCATTTCAAGCTATAACCAACAATTTGTTTAACATGCAGTGAGTCCTGTTGTATTTTGCAATTCACAACAAATTACAATTTAGTGTAATTTGTGTTTAGAGTCAAGTTGTACAAGAGAGACATGTCATGCAGTAAACCATTGTAAATCATGAAACTGATCTAGCAAGTCTTCCCAGGAGCTAGAATGCTCAGTATCGTGTTGATAGTCATTAGGCCATGTTGCCAGTCCCTAAAACATGAACCTTTTATGTAATACAAAATAAATCAGGTATTGGATAAGTTCTCTGAAGAGTCTGTCATTTCAGATAGCTTCCATTATCTTTCATCAGTGATGTAATATTCTACCTGAATATCTAAGCTTCATGAACATATGCTTGGTGTTGTTTCACCTGAACAAAGTACTTTAAAAATCTACATAACTTAAACAGAAAATCTGCCTTGCTTGAAGGAGCACATCTCCAAGTTTGCCCATGAAAAAAGGGCAGCCATCCCCACTCTACCTAGTGCCCCAGAAACAGTTGCAGTGCCACATTACGCATATTCGTGTGTTTTAACCGACCCCCATTTGCTGGCTTCCAGATTGAGGCCTTGGAACTGGACCACAACCTGTACAGGATCGGCCAGAGCAAGATCTTCTTCCGTGCAGGCGTGCTGGCCCATCTGGAGGAGGAGCGAGACATCAAGCTCACCGACATCATCATCCAGTTCCAGGCCGCCTGCCGCGGTCTCATCGCCAGGAGGTAAGCAGAGCTAACAGCATCATTTTGGATGATACTGTAGTAGTTAATACTATGTATATTAGAGTACATTCATTCCCCAGCTAACTCATTCCTCTATCGCACCGCAGTCATCCCTCAGTAAGACATTTGGAGCCGCGTAGTTCAAGTTTCTGAACTTTTATTCAGTCTGCCAACTGCGTACAACTTCTTGAGTGGCTGGAGGCTTAATGACACAATTACATGAAGTTCGCTCTTTTATACCTTCCAGTGCATAGAGCCCTGGTATCTACCCAGTTATCAACCAATATTCATGAGAAAGTTTGATTTCCGCTTATTTGTTATGAGCAAATACCCTTTTACAATTCAAAAGAAACAATACTTCACTCCTTGACATGAAGCATTAATTGTAGCATACAGTCAGTTGTAACAGAATCTGGAATCTTTGTAACTAATAGTGCAGAACATTAGCTTGGCACACTTACAGTGGGCAACTAAATTAGGCTGAACAAAAGTTGGGAAGCTGAGAGGGGGAACATTCCCCAACCAACCAGCTGTGAGGAATGTGTGGCTAACACATGAGCACAGTTCTCTGGAATGCAGCCGGAATGTGGGGGATGGTGGACAGGGTTCCACCAGGTTTCCTGTATATAATAATGTCTGCAGCAATGCAGATTTTGGATCACATAGCATAAAGTTTAACAATGTCAATTATCTGTTGAATATAAGAACTTAATTTCATAAGTTAAAACTTTCGTAAAAGTATACAGATAGGTCACAAATAGTGGAAAACAAAGAAAATAAGGTTTGTTGCGATTTAAAAGTCACTAAGATTAAGACTTCTTTATATATGACCTGAAGGACTTCTGTTCAGTTATAACCTAACAGAAGCAGCAGCCCAAATGTGAACATTTCTGTAAGTTGTGTGAACAGAAACACATTACCCTCGGAAGTGTTTGTGACTGGCAATGAAGACCTTTATTGCACATTTTTGCCCCACTGGGCTAAGTACAGGTCACATGGTAACAATCATATATATGTAACAATGGAAACAATAGTATACTTTTATATGTGCACATATACGTCTAATCTACTCTAGTACATTCAACTTCCTTTCGCTTCTTTGTAGCTAGCTGTATGGTTAGTTAGAGTTGGTTTATTAAAAGCTGTAAGAAATATAAATTTCTCTTTACTATTCATGTATCTGAAGTGGGGAAAACTGGAAATAAACATCTTTTAAATGCTGATTCCCTTTCTCCACACAGAAACTACTACAGGCGTACGCAGCAGCAGAGTGCCATCAGGATCATCCAGCGCAACTGTGCCGCGTATCTCAAGCTGCGCAACTGGCAATGGTGGAGGCTCTTCACTAAGGTAACATCATCATTGTGTTGTTCACCTTGTTGTACCTAGTGGTACGTAGGTCACAGGGTCCTAGGAAGCATCCGTCCTGACAGAATTTTTTGACCCTTGAAACTAACAAAAATTTTGCCCATTCTGTTATCGACAAAAATCAGTATGTAAAGATATTAATTGAACCCATTTGAGTCTACCAGCAAAATTTGCCCCTCAAAATAAAGGAAACAACATTTCTGAGGGTCTAGATTGAATCAGTACCCCCTAGGATTGTCGCACCTTTGATAGGATTTGCATTCAAAATCCAGGTGACAGAAAATAAATTCAGGCTGGCTAGAACACTGGTAGGTCAGCAAGTTTCCTTGCTGTTTTAGTAGCAGGGTATATTTTTACAGGGGGATTGGTAGCCCCTCCCTGGCCTTAAAGCACTTCCTTTACCCCAATTTTATGTCCCTTCTGAAAGATGCTACAGCCCCAACTGAGATGCCTTTTCCAGGATTAGAACTGGGGTCTCTCAGTTACCAACTAATAAGTGGAGCCAGGACCTCAACTGTGAGGATGCTACCAGTTTAACTATGAGGACATCCAGTAATATCATCAAAGTCCACCCGTAAGGCAGTCATGTACAAAAGTCTATATTAATTCAGTTTCTTTGGTTCACAGATTTGCCTTGTAAGTTGTCATTGGGGTTCCTGTTTTAGCAACAACAAAAAATTAATGGTTCCTATTCCAGCAAATGGGTCTATCACAGAATGCCTGTTTTGAAGACAGTTTGGCTCATTAGATGATTCAAAATGTTATGTAATACCCTCTACCAGTCTATAAAGAAAGGAATTGTTTGGCTAGCAGTTGGTCCTAAAAATATATGTCCTTGGAAACTGTCAGTTATTTGAAAGAGAGGAAAAATAATGGAGTATTCTAGGCATACGGTTGTAAAAAAAAGTATGCTTCTGTTTGGGGGAAAAAAAACCTTTTAGTTTGATTTAAAGTTTGCACGCATTATTTAGTTTCAGTATTTTGAACAGAAGAAGATGCGTGTTTTTACGGTACAAGTAGCTGGCATTCTCGGCATGTGTACTTTGTCATGTCTCCTGTATCACCATGACCTGCACCCATGTAGATGGTGTCTCCTTTACTGATCACCCCCCACAGTGACACATCCACATCAGACATACTACAGACCATTAAGTGCTTACCATTCGGAAAAGACATCTCTTAGATAACACCATACAAAGGGGGAAGTTAAAAGCAGGAATGACTGTTGTGTAGTTTTCCAGTCCATTTTGGGAACGGTCAGTTTATGGCCTGTCCATTTTTGACATCGCCCTGTGTTGGAGTTGAGATGTGACTTGACCTCTGCTCTGCTGCCCCAGATAGTATGGCAGCTCTTAGAAATGTGTATGTGACAACAAAGTGTTGTTGAGATCAGTCTGTAGGTTGTGTCTAGCGCAAAGTTTTGATATGGTGTAAGTGGAAAACTGATGTAACAAGATGCCGACGGTTCCTTGTGATGGTAACATGAAGTTTGTCTGCAACAAGTGTTATCGCCGAGAACTGACCGTCATATGGGTAACCTATGTCTTAATTCTCTTTGATGTTGGGTTTGTAGAAACTGTACAGTAGTATATATACTTTGTAAAGGGCAATGCCTCAAAATCAAATATCAGGTCCCCAAGGAACATGTCATATTTAGTAGATGATCGTCATCTTGGCCAAGATGTCTTTACACAGACCAGTGTCTCCGGCTAGACAAATATTTCTGTCTGTATTAGGCAGTGCTGTTTATTTATGCATGGCCAAACCATACCACTGTGAGTTTGGAAAGATCTTAAGCTACATCCCAGTTTGATCTGATAGAATATTTAAGAAAAGAGGAATGTTGCTGTTTTGGAATGCATACAAATGTACCTACAATATGTGAATGTCTCTAGAGAGATGTAACTTGGTGGGACAAAGCCAAGGGAAAGTTATGATTAGCAACAGATCAAGTACTAAAATCGATTGTTAAACAATGCTTGAATAACTTTGTGACATGTGCATCACTAGTAATAGGATTCTTCTAGTCTTTGCATATGTAATTGTCCATAACAGGGACTGTCTATAGAACCAGCCCCTCCATTGTGAGATGGAGATTTGTATGTTGTCACAGAACAAAATTTCACCAGTTTACAAAGAAAATCTCATCATCATGACATGAAATTGATGAAAGTGTATATTCGTAAGGTAAACATGACAGATTTGATACAAAAGTTAACAACATTGGCCTCCGAACAATGAGTGGGACAGAAAAAAAATATAAATCTGTAGGCATCCTTGGTTAGTTATTCCTTTATTGTGATACCCTTTAGGCCTATTTAGGGCTAGTCTTCCAGGTTCAAGGTTCTAACAATAAAACATACATATACAGTGCAGACATATATAGAGAGAGAGAGATTGAAAGAAACATACACAGTCATAACAGAAAATGTACAGATAAAAACTAATAACTTGAGAACAAAAGGTGGATTGCAGTGTGAAATATTGGACAGGAATTTGATGTTTGATTACCTGCTGGAGCTCACCCTTGTCTGTCTGTCCTCCCCAGGTGAAGCCCCTGCTGCAGGTGACCCGTCAGGAGGATGAGCTGGTGCAGAAGGAGTCGGAGCTGCTGAAGGTGAAGGATGTGCTCACCAAGAAGGAGATGGACATGCAGGAGATGGAGAGGAAGCAGAGCCAGGTGAGACTTAAGACTGTCAAAGGATTCATCGATAGAAAATGATGAAAAGGCAGGGTCATCTTAAGAGTCTTAAATTATGTCTGAAGGTTAGAATTCCAGTTAATAATTATGAATTATAAAGACATGCCAAAAAGTAGTTACTCAAGTAAATGGATATGATTTTCGAAATGATCTAGGGTGTTCTGAGTTTTCAGATAAGATCCAATATCTTTCTTTGATCAGTGACACAGTGAAGAGTGTAGCAGGTATGTCATTCAAAATCAAATCGTATATGGTGTACAGTGTATGCTCGGGGGGAAAAAAATTGCATCATATTTTTCATTATGTAGTACAGGGACTACAGTGTATGTTTGGGTGAAAATCAATTTCGTCATATTCCCATTACCCAGCTCCTTGAGGAGAAGAGCATCCTTGCGGAGCAGCTTCAGGCTGAGACGGAGCTGTGTCAGGAGGCGGAGGAGATGAGAGCCCGCCTGTCCGCCAAGAAGCAGGAGCTGGAGGAGATCCTGCATGACCTGGAGTCTCGCATCGAGGAGGAGGAGGAGCGCAACACCGGCCTGCTGCAGGAGAAGAAGAAGATGCAGCTCAACATCCAGGACCTGGAGGAACAGTAAGTACAGTTTCATACACACCGGACATAGGAGTTTTCTTTAACATAGGAGGAGGAGCGCAACACCAGCCTGCTGCAGGAGAAGAAGAAGATGCAGCTCAACATCCAGGACCTGGAGGAACAGTAAGAACATTAAGAGGAGTTTGACATCATCTTTATTGCAGCAGAATATACACAAGACACACAAAATCAGATGAATGGGTTGAAAAAAAGGGGCACCTAAGCTGACCCCTTGATGAAATCAGCAAAAATCTTAACTGCAGGAACAGTAAGTACAATACGAGGGGTTTGACATCATCTTTATTGCAGTGGAATATACACAAGAAACACCAAATCAGCAGTGTAGAAGATGAATGGGTTAAGAAGACAAGTATTCTGAATTCACTTGTCCTATTTGGCAAATACGTAAAAAAAATTTACTTGCCCAATGCCAAATTTTCACTTGCCTGAAATTAAAATGATATATTTTTGTAATGGATTTTCACTTCCATTAATGGACATGTGCTTGCCGTATCTGTGCGATCACTTGCCTGGAACAATCGGGCTTACTGACTAAGAGAACAAACTTTAGAAAAGTGGTTAACAAATCTTCTGTGGTGCTCCAACGGGAATTCTTTGGCGGCTATTTTCTTCTGAAGGTCATACTCTAGGTCAACTATGAAAGTATTTGTTTCCTGATGGTGGTGTGATGAACTTTTTCTTTTAATTGTAACAAAGTGGCTGTCATTTGCCATAATTACCCAGTTGGACTATGTACCGGAGGATTAATTTTGCTTCTCTTTCTCAACTAGACTGGAGGAGGAAGAAGCCGCTCGGCAGAAGCTGCAGCTGGAGAAAGTGTCTGCTGACTCCAAGATCAAGAAGCTGGAGGAAGACATGGCACTTGTGGATGACAGCAACCAGAAGGTATGCACTTCTGCTTCAATGTTTAGCATCTCAAAACCAATTGGTAAACCAACTTAGCTCCAGTAAAAATTGTAGTAACACTTCCCAGAAATTTGTCTTGCCACTATGTTTTGAGACTATCTGAGTGCCGAGCTTTTGGAAGTCTTCAGAATTGTAAAAACTGACATTTTGGAGTGATCAGATGAATATACTCTTTCTGAGTCTATAGGAGTCAGGGTATCTATTTGAACTGAATTTTTTTTTTCTCCCTCCGTAGCATCCCAAGAGTTCCAAGCTTAAGGAAGCCTTCAGAATTGTAAAAACTGTGACATTTTGGAGTGATCAGATGAAGATACTCTTTCTGAGTCTGAAGGTGTCAGGGTATCTATTTGAACTTTAGTTTATGATTTTTTTTTCCTCCATAGCTGGCCAAGGAGAAGAAGAGCCTTGAGGAACGCATGGCAGAACTGTCCCAGGCCCTTGCCGAGGAGGAGGACAAAGCCAAGCAACTGCACAAGATCAAGAACAAGCAGGAGGCCATGAGCAAGGATGTGGAGGACAGGCTGCAGAGGGAGGAGAAGGTGAGGCTGCCACTGGTTATAATCTAATCAACATAGCAAATATAAAGAGATAAAGCATGTAGCAAAATGTTGCGTAATTCCTTTGAGCTTTTGTTCAATTTTAACTTGAAATTCTCTTAAACTGTGCATGGAAGGTGGATGCCCTCAGACCCTCCTACAATAGTAGTACCACAACTTACCAAGAAATTTGGACCCCCTATAATAAAAACGTAGCTAAAAGCCTGATGACAGCCCAGTCAAAGTGATTTCTCTCTCACCCACCACTCCAGAACCGTGTGGAGTTAGAGAAGCAGCGCAGAAAGCTGGAGATGGAATATGGTGACACCAAAGAGCAGCTGGCTGAGACCAAGCAGAACCTGGAAGAACTGGTGGTGCAGATAGGCAAGAGGGAAGAGGAACTGGCAAGTGCACTCCGCAAGTAAGTCTCGTACTTAGTTATCATCTAAGGGTGGGTTCACATGAGTGCATATATTCAAATAAGTATGAGTTTGGTACAGTGGAAGCCAGTTAATTGCACGTCGGATAAACGTACACTTCGGTCAATTGCAGGGAATCCCCAAATCCCGTTGTGGTGCGGTCCAACTGGGTAATTTCGCATTATCGCACACGCCGGATAATTGCACGGAATTCGATGGCAAATTGGGTGTGCAATTAAGCGGCTTCCACTGTATTAACAATTTATGGGGTTTCGGTAAAGTTAGCCACTGAAAAAGCTGTTGTTCATTTGGTTTGCTAACCAGGCTGCGCAGTAAAATTCATCTTCTTCCTTGCAAACTTTACTTAAACCAAAAGAATATGTCAATATGAATATTAAAGAAATGCTTATAGGATGCCCTCTCCTCAAAAGCTTAAATATGAATACAGAACAATTACATTACAAATATAATACGAAGATAAAACAATAAGAGGAAACAAGACATTGTGTGTCAAGTACTGTAAATGCAGAAATGTTCGCGGTGGATTAATGTTCGCGGTTTTCGCGGTGAAGTTAAAACCACCGTGAACATTTTTCTATTATGGTATTAGACTGCAGTCTATGGTGTTACCGCGAACTTAAATCCACCGCGAAAAGTCCCTTTTCCTGCTACCGCGAAATTAAATCCCCGCGAACTTAAATGCATTTACAGTAAGTTGGTGTATTGATGAAAATGATGATGATAAAAACTTACCTCTACAATCAATAAAAGTATAAACAATTTTGAAAGTAGTGCAGTGTTTCAGCCAACGGCTAACAAGGATGAAATTTAATTTCCAGGATTGACGATGAGACCCTGCAGAAGTCGTCTGCCCAGAAGGCCCTGCGTGAGCTGGAGAGCCAGGTGTCGGAGCTTCAGGAGGACCTGGAAGCCGAGAAGGCTTCTCGGACCAAGGCTGAGAAACAGAAGAGGGACCTCAGCGAGGAGTTGGAGGCTCTCAAGACAGAACTAGAAGACTCTTATGACACCACAGCTGCACAGCAGGTAAGGAAGCAAACACTTTTCCTTTCAATCAAGTTGTCCTATCTAGCTCTAAGAGATTTTAGTAAAAAAAATTTCAGTCAATGGATATTTTCATCATACAATCAAATTTTTGGCACTGGGAAGTCGAGATAGAAAATACAATATCTAAACTTTGAAACCAATGGTTGCATTCAATGCTAAATATACTAAGGCAACTCTACAAAGAAGATCTAATGTTCTGCCTGAATTTCTAACCTTCTTTGCCACATTTCAGCTGGCTCCAATGCTGGCACTTAATTGTCGTCTGGCCACTTCTTGCTTCCTTGTACCCTCCCAGATGTAACCCAGCTCCTTTCCTTTATCAGTGTGTTTCCTTTATCAACATTAAATGTAATGTTTGTGTCATGTGACAGGAGCTGAGGAGCAAACGTGAGTCAGAACTGAACTCCGTGAAGCAGGCCCTGCAGGATGAGCAGATGTTACGTGAGCAGCAGATCCTGGAGCTCAGGCAGAAGCACCAGCAGCAGGCAGAGGAACTCAACGACCAGCTGGACGCCATGAAGAGGGTAGGATGTCTTTTTATGGATGGTGCCACATATTGTTTTCCCTTTTATGGTCACAAGAGTGGAAAGTACATTGATGAGGAAGATGATATGGTGTTAGATACTTGCTTGATGAAGGTCTTTTCTATGCAATAAACAATATTGATACTATTTGGAGTAAAAACATGGTAAACTGTATTTGTAATCAACAAGCAACATATAAAGACAGCCTTAACAACAGTAGTCTTGGATAAGTCACTGATGTGACATGTAGGTCTTAAAAAATGGTCTGAAAGTCAGTAGATATATAATCTTAATTGTCTTCCTCTGTGCTGTTTTTGGGAGGTGTATTACAATGTCCATAAAGACATTATATTTTGCACTTGATGTAGGTCTGAAACAAATGGTTTAAAAGTCAGAATTAAGAACCATAAATTTATCCCATAAGGGTGCTGTTTTGAGAGATGTGTTACAATGTCCATAAAGACGTTATATTTTACACTAAGTCTTGATACTTGTTGTTTAGGCCAAGACTGCCCTGGAGAAGACCAAGAACTCCCTGGAAGCGGAGAACACAGACATGACAGACGAGCTGAAGTCCCTGCAGGCTCAGAAGCAGGAGTCGGAGCGAAGACGACGCGCCCTGGAGCTGCAGCTGCAGGAGACCAACGAGCGCATCCGCGACCTCGAATCCAGCAAAGGTACGTGCTTATAGTTATTGAAGATATGAACAAGGTAATCTACAGTAGAGTGGATTCATTCCTCAAGCTACTGACATCAAGAGCTGCATAGTTTAAGTTTTGAACTTTTATTCAGCCTGTCCGCCAACCAGGTTCACTTTGTACAGCTTCTTCAGTGGCTAGAAGCTAAATGTGAAGATATGAACAAGGTAATAATTACCCAGACAATGCAGGTGAAACAGCTTATGGAAGTAGATTCCACAAGATTTAGCCCTGGGACCACACAATGTTAATTTAACATCCAAACCCACCCCAACCCCTACAGGTGAGTCCCAGGAGACAGTCACCAAGGTGCAGGAGCTGGAGTCTGCCAACATGCAGCTGGAGGACCTGGAGTCGCGCGCCTCCCATTAGGCCATTGCAATGGTATAATTCATGCCTAATTCAACACCTGTAAACCCCTCCCCCCACAGGCGAGTCCCAAGAGACAGTCACCAAGGTGCAGGCAGAGCTGGAGTCTGCCAACATGCAGCTGGAGGACCTGGAGTCGCATGCCTTCCATTAGGCCATTGCAATGGTGTAATTCATGCCTAATTCAACACCTGTACACCCCTCCCCCCACAGGCGAGTCCCAGGAGACGGTCACCAAGGTGCAGGCGGAGCTGGAGTCTGCCAGCATGCAGCTGGAGGACCTGGAGTCCCGCGCCTCGTCCCTCACCAAGGCCAACAACGCCCTGCAGACCCAGCTGGCGGACGTGCAGGAGTCCCTGCAGGAGGAGACCCGGCAGAAGCTCAGCCTCAACACCAAGATCCGCTCGCTGGAGGAGGAGAGGGACAACCTGACAGAGCAGCTGGAGGAGGAGGAGGAGGCCAAGAAGGCCATGGAGAAACAGTGCAGCTCACTGCAGGCTCAGGTGTGTACCTACTTTGTCGTGATGATATTGTATGCATCGCAGATGAACTGCTTTATTTGATAATAACTCACTTAGAAGTATCTCACACTAGCCCTGGGACTAGATTGCGAAGTCTGAGCTGTACATAGAAAAATCACCTATGATAAAAATGTAACAGGAACACTGCTGCCTATCCTTGCTGCTCGTCACAGAGGGACAAAGAGAAGGAAAGGTAGTCAGGGTCAAGAACATATCCTTGTCAGGATAGTTTGTCACAAGAAGACAAGTTTAATTTAAGATGATGAAGACAGCAGACAGGTTGTCAAAATGTCGGTAGAGAAGAAAAATAAGATGAGAAAGCTATGTTGAGTAAATATGCTGAGTTCTGTACAGAATGTCTTAGTTGTGGAATAACACAGGCTACAATTAGCAAAGTATTGGGCTGGAATTATTGCCTCTAAGGAATCGTGTTATTTTTGCTCTCTTCTGTCACTTGATATGTCTCTGTATGGTTGTTTTTTGTTTGTTTTTTTCATTTTGATGTGTAAATATGAATGTGAAGACCACATGAAGAATGGCCTCTTTATGGGTCTTATTGTGGATCTAAGTAAACTCAGAAAAACTCAAACTCAATCTGCTGATGTTTCCCCACAGTTGTCTGATGCCAAGAGGAAGGCTGAGGAGGACAGCATGGCCCTGGAGCAGATGGAGGAGCAGAAGAAGCATACCTCCAGAGAGATGGAGGCCCTGCAGCAGAGGCTGGAGGAACTGCAGGCACAGGTCAGTCTGCTTCTGCTCAAACACAGAAGGATAATTGATGCATTCAAAAATGCGTGATTAGTGTTTTCAAAAATCGTATTTTTCTAGAATTATCGTGGAATAGAATTTGTTGTCACCAAGCACAGCGTCTTTGCTGGGTAGTTGCAGCTAGATTTGCAAAAGTTAAGTGTGACAGGCCGTTCGTTACCAGCTGCTGCTGTGCCTTTGGCCTGAGCAGTTTTATACCTGTGTTAGTTTGTTTGCTCATTGAGTTCATTCGAGTTAAACTGGTCCAAGATTACTTCCTTCCACTTTTTTTCCACCTGGATGTCAAGGCTTCATAGACAATGTTTATCTTTACTGGTGATATACAAATGGTATATATATTCTTGATATGATGATAGTCTTTACTTGTGGTATGTTGTGTTCAGGTGGACAAGCTTGAGAAGACCCGTAAGCGGCTGCAGGGTGAAGTGGACGATGGCAACGCCCAGCTGGACCAGCAGCGGTCACACATCTCTACCCTGGAGAAGAAGCAGAAGAAGTTTGACCAGGTGAGCAACTAGTCTTGGCTTTCTTAAGGATTAGCAACATCAAGACAGTACAGTGTTGTCTGCTTCTTTTATCTCATAGGCAATGTTGATTCGATGACATCCGCACAACACATCAACTTTTGTCCGTTTCCCCCAAAAAATTGTTTTTGATTTAACAGGAAATTTTACAAAGCAGCATCAAGACTTTGTTGTCGGCTTCTTTTATCTCAAAGGCCATGTTGATTTGATTTTGCGCATGACATCCACACATCAACTTTCGAGATTTGTTGCTTTCCTTGTAAAGTGCATCGTTTTGAAGTCTGTTTTTGTCTGTGTGAAGTCCATACACACATGGTTATCTGTTCAGGTTTTCTTGTTTGTACTTCTTTTGCACAGTTTATTAAACGAAATGATTGAGTATTTTTGTATTCAAAGCACATGTTAAGTCATGTCAAAATATTAGATACAAGTTTTAAAAAAAGGTCGATGACAGGAATTTCTTCTGGCATGTAAGCTCGTTTCCCTATGCTTACCTGGCATGTAGCAATGTAACATAAATGAAATATTTTGTAGCAGTCTGTATTATTGTCAATTTACGATGGCATGAGAGTAACTAAACAGCATAACAAGTAACAAGATGAATAAGTTGCCATCTTAAGACTATACATGTTTGTAGATTGCTTTGTGTATTGATGATCGTGCCTGTCTGTCGTGTGCTTTGCTTGTTTTAAACATGACTGTCCTCACTTTGTCCAACCCTCCTCTCTCACCGCACTCAGACGATGCAAGAGGTTTGTACAGGCAAACCCTCTCTTATCTTGTGTATATGTGTAGAAAAGGCATCAGTATGTTAACACTGTAGTATATGGTCAGCACGAACAAAACACAACATAGCAACGTACTGTTGTTGAAGCCAAATTTTCCTAATTGACCTGCTTGGTATTGTCGTGTTTATCACACAATGTTATTTTGTGTTGCGTATTTGTAGTTACTCTAGTTTATGCTAGATTAGAGAGAGTTAAACCTTGTCATGTAATTAAGAACAAGTGGGACATAATATATATCACATAATATATGTAAGATGGGAGTTGAGACTTTTGAATGAACTTTTATAAGATCACAATCTCCTCTTCTTTGTAACACTTTCCTCCATCTTGGCCAGAGCATACAGTACACCTTGTCTTAAATGCCACAATGTAGTTGATGTTTAGACATCTCCAGTGCTCTAATGTTTGCCCTGCTCTCCCCCAGCTGTTGAATGAAGAGAAGATGAACGGAGCTAAGCTGATGGAACAGAGGGACCAAGCGGAGAGGGAGGCGCGAGAGAAGGAGAGCCGTTACCTGTCGCTGCAGCGGGAGCTGGAGGAGGTTCGCGACCAGCTGTCGGAGTCGGAGCGCGTCCGCAAGCAGCAGGGGGCCGAACTGGACGAGCTCATGAGCTCCAAGGATGATGTCGGGAAGAACGTAAGGAGTTTTTTCTGTTGTGTTCAGAGATGGGAGGATTTATTTGAGTGGCTTGCCAGAGCAGAAGCCTTACTCTGTTCTGGAAGTTTAGCAAACAATTTTTTCAATACAATTGGGTGTGACTTACGAGTATATGATATGCTAGGATAAAGATGATTAAAGAGGATTTAGTCAATTCAAAATCCCTATTAGAATTCTGACATGGAATTGCTGGATCTTTTTTCCCTTTCGACCTTCACCAGCTCCTGTTATTGAGAGTAAAATTAGCAAGTGCTGTACATCATATGCCAATGTTTTTCCCTTGTTCATGAGCTGGAGAAGTCGAGGTGTGCCTTAGAGTAACAGGTTAAATTTTTTTGTTTTTTAGCAGCAGGTGTAATTGTTTGTTTGTTTTCCCAGGTGCATAAGCTGGAGAAGTCGAACCGTGCCCTTGAGCAGCAGGTGTAATTGTTTGTTTTTTTGTTTGTTTGTTTAGCAGCATGTGTAATTGTTTGTTTGTTTGTTTGTTTCCCCAGGTGCATGAGCTGGAGAAGTCAAAGCGTGCCCTGGAGCAGCAGGCGGAGGAACAGCGGACTCAGATCGAGGAGCTGGAGGACGAGCTGCAGGCCACCGAGGACGCCAAGCTGCGCCTGGAGGTCAACATGCAGGCACTCAAGCAGAAGTACGACAGAGAGCTACAGGTCAGACAAATTGTCTTGCTATGCATCAAAGGTCCCACCTTGTGTAGGATCAGCTTAGCTAGGTGTGACAGCTCGTTCAGTGTAATATAGCCAGCTGCTGCCACGCCCCATGCCAGCAAAGCTGATTTGTTACTCCAAGGGGTAGTTATACCAGCTATATAGAGATCAGATCTTTTGATTGCTTCACTGACTACATGATAAAGCTCTCCTACCAGAACAGGGAGACATATTTTATGTCCAGTAGTATGACATAACCTTACAGTAAGTAACAATCCTTATGAGTTACTGAATTGTTCAGTGAGATGCACGAGTATTGGTTTGCTTTGCCAGTTCATTCTAGTGGCTCGTGAGTGATGTAATTCACTCGAAACATCCGGATATAATCTTATCCAGAGATTGAATTGTCTCTGAATAAAGACATAACGTTGCGTCACTCAAATGTTTTTGTTTTTTTTTTTAATTTTCGACTTTTGTGCTGACGAAATTCCGCTTTCCCATCAGAACCGTGAAGAGAATGACGAGGAGAAGCGTCGCGGCCTGGTCCGGCAGCTGAGGGAGATGGAGGCTGAGTTGGAGGACGAGCGCAAGCAGCGGTCCAACGCTGTCTCCGCCAAGAAGAAGCTGGAGAACGACCTGAAGGACACCGAGAGCCAACTGGAGCAAGCCAACAAGGTCAGAGGGTAGAGTTTGTTGTAAGAGGGGGTCTTTCTGGAGGGGGCATTGTTATAGCAAAAGAACATATTGTCATGTATGGTAATTTTCACTGTCATCAAGTTTGCACAAGTCTATATATTCCCGAAGTATGTTCTGTATTTTCCAAGCTGTCTAGCCTTCTCAGTAGCCACTCTTAACATGCCATCTGCCTTGTAATGCAACAAGAGAAGTTGGTATTAGGTACACTTTCCATGCAGACAACGATGCTGTCTCAAAAACCTTTAAAGGGTTTTGATCTTGATGGGAACACAAGTGCACACTCCTGTTATATTCATGAATGAAGACAATTGTGTCAGTACATGTGTACCTCTGTAAATAATTTTATCAGGTTGGTGTTGTACTGATGAAAACCACAGATGATCATAGAAACATTTACTGAAGAATTAAAGAAGGTTGTGCAACAAAGAAGATTTTGTTCAAATGTGTCTATACCTGTTTGACTGAGCAGAAGTTCTTACAAGTGTCTGAATGAACTCCCTACAGGTGAAGGAGGACAGCATCAAGCAGCTGAAGAAGTTCCAGGCACAGATGAGGGACTTCCAGACGGACCTTGATGAGGCGCGGCAGGCGCGGGACGAGATGGCCCAGCAGGCCAAGGATAACGAGAAGCGCGTGAAGTCCCTGGAGGCTGAGATCATCCAGCTGCAGGAGGACCTGTCGGCCGCCGAGAGGAGCAAGAAGACCATCGCCACCGAGAGGGACGAGCTGGCCGAGGAGGTCAACTCCAACTCTGCCAGCAAGTAAGTCTGCCTTTCAAGTTACTGTAGTTCTGTCAGATACATAACAGTGGTATGTCAATGAAGGTTAGACGTCCAGTAATAGGATATGCCAAAAAGCAGTTACTCAAGCAGCTGGATATGATATCTCCAACAAGATTTCTCCAGTTTTCACTGACAAAAGACACTGGATGGCTGTCTGAAACGTCTGACTGTTTCCAAAATCATATCCAGCTGCTTGAGTAACTGCTTTTTTGGCATAACAGTGGTAGCTGCTGTTTTCAGGAAATGGGCAACTTTAATTTGTCATTGATCATTGTCAGAGTCCCTGAATGGATTGATGTGTATAGTAGGAGCATACAAACTGATTTCAGGGCAATCATGAGTATAATTGAGGGCAAAAACTTGTCTGTAACATGAAATGCCTTATAGTCATTGAAATGTTTTCAATGTTTTTGATTTTAGGGCTTCAGTTTATTCAGCCATTTATTAATGGAACATTTTATGTTTCCCCCTTTTTTTCTTTTCCCTTCCGAATTTACCTTGTAGTTCGGACAAACAGTAGGTTTTTCTCTAAACCCATCCGTTAGTTGTAGCATTTGACAAGGAAACTTTCCAGTCGCAGTCCTGTTTAATTTACGCAACACTTGAATTGTTATGCTCACATTCAAAGCTGCTGCCGCATAACTGCTTTGACTTTTGCTTGTGCTCTTTCATTTTCTTCGCTCAGTTGCTCAGAAGCTAATAGATTTATGACAAATGCCAAATGTGCTATAAGTATCTAGATAAGCTTGTGTTTTGGAAGTAACACATAAAGGTTTCCTGAAGAAGCACCCATTTCTGTCGAGAATCAAGACAACAGGCTGGAAGGAGGGACTCAATCAGCAAATAGAATGGGCAAATTTTTCTTTGTCATTTGTGTTTTTTTTGTTGCATGTTCTGGCAAAGTAGTTCTGCTTGTGGGCTTGACTTGACCGCTAGCGACGATATACATGTATTGTCAAGCAAGCAAGGGAATAGACTAGCACTGAAAAGAAGCTTCATGCACATTTGAAAATTTTTTGCAGTAGTCTTGCTTTTTTTCGCTTTTTTAGCAAACGTGTGAAAGTCTGCTTTTGCAAGTTGCTCCTACATTTTCCATATACAATTGGGAATCTCCACAAATGGAGTGTTTGGGATATGGTCAGTGACGACATTACATTTGATATCAGTAGTTTACTCGGTCACTCTCCTTTTGGTATTGACCAACATACAGACAGTATTCAGTGAGGACAGTACATCCGTAGTTTTCTTGGTCACTCTCTTTTTGGTATTGAGCAAACATAGAGCAACGTACAGACAGTAACATACAGAGTCGTATGTAAGAGCCACAATCTGTATGAAGTCTTCATATATTGAAGGTCTTTGTGTACAAGAAGATGTACACAGAGTTCTCATGTATGTAGTTGTACTGTGGGATTAAGCCATGTCTGCATCCATCCAGGCAAGCCCTACAGGAGGACAAGCGACGCCTGGAGGCCCGACTGGCCCAGCTGGAGGAGGAAGTTGAGGAGGAGCAGAGTAACAATGAGATTCTGATGGACAAGGTGCGCAAGAACGGTGTGCAGATGGAGCAGCTCACCACCGAGCTGGCTGCCGAGAGGTCCAACAACCAGAAGCTGCTCAACCAACAGTCCATGCTGGATAGACAGGTTAGGTCCTCACCAAGTCTTAAGATCTTTCACACACTGAAGTAGCCACTTGGCTACCCATTCTACATTGGATATGCTGTTAGAAACCAGGAAAAGGGTTAAGCAGTGAAGATATCCTCCTTAGGCTATGAAAATTCATTTCCTTGGTTTTGAAATATTTAAGCTGTATAAGGTATAGCCATTGTATAGCCATAAGGTATAGCCATTGTCTTGGATTCTCTTGTGATGCTCTCTTGGCAGCTTGTGGAGTTATAATGTGTTTCTTCGCCCACAGAACAAGGAGCTTCGCCTGAAGCTGCAAGAACTGGAGGCCACAGTCAAGACCCGCAGCAAGGCCATGATCGCTTCTCTGGAGAACAAGATCGCCCAGCTGGAGGAGCAACTGGAGACAGAGACAAGGTGGGGCCACCGTTCCTCCTGTCTTCCCTTAAATCAACTGTCTTATCTGTGTTCCGGGTTCCTGATTTTGCACTGCTGTGTCTGATTCCTTGACAAAGTAGTTGAAATAGTTGTAGGAAAGAACTTCTAGCTGTGTTGACAGTTTGAGTTTGCACTAATTGATGTTTGTTGCTTGGAAATACCGGTGACTGGATGCATCTTGAATTCATTGCTTGATTCTTTGCTGTGTTTGGATGTCTCTATACTGTTTTGATTGGATGTTGAAGTATTTATTAAGTTTTGCCATGCTTAAGCATTTTGTTTGATAGAACTGATAACTGCAACTCAGTTTTCTTCTTTGCATGCTTGTATTTGTAGCACCTTGGTTCGGAGTGAGTTATAGGAGATGTCTTGTAGGAGGTGCGCATGTAGTGACTCAGTAGGTGTACAATAGTCTCCAAGCAGACCCTACGGTGCCTTAGAATATAGTATCAAAGCTGGCCAAGGAGTATAGCTGGCACCGGGTGCTCGTTTGACTCCCTTTAACCGTCTATACTCCTTGGCAAGCTTTGATACTATCTCTAAGGCACCGTACGTAGGGTCTGCATCAAGACTAGGTGTACAGTAGGTACTGATGCATGCTGTTCTCTCCTCTGCCGGCCTCCACTGTCAGTAGTAGCTGTGGTGTGGTGTCGTGTTGCCGTTCTCCCCTGCATGCAGAATCCCCTCCGCCCCAGTCCCCACTCCGCTCCAGGCAGCCTGGTGCTGTCCCCGTCATAACCGTTATTTTTCCCCCTCGTATCTACATGACAGGGAGAAGATGTCCGCTCAAAAGTCGTCGCGTAAGGGAGATAAGAAGCTTAAGGAAGTGCTGCTGCAGAATGAGGAGGAGCGGCGACATGCCGATCAGTACAAGGACCAGGTATGACCCTATAGTTGTTGCTCTCTCGTGTACAGGGAACGTTCCATGGCCGCACGGGCGTCTAGGAAAGCGGACAAGAAACTGAAGGAACAAATGATGCAAAACGAGGAGGAACGGAGACATGCAGATCAGTACAAAGAACAGGTTGGATGAAACTGGAGTCCGTCTGTACTTGTCCGCTGTGTTAATCACCCAATAATCCAAAGTCGGCTGTTAACGACCTGTGATAATGACCAGTGATAACTGCTGTTTCCACTAATGCAAGGATCTTTCCTCTTCCTTCCTTCTTGATGGAACACACACTGTCTACACATGACATACAGCGCAGTCAAATCGTAGATGAAAAAATTTTGAAATAGTAGTCACTTAAAAGTAGTCACTTAAAAAGTTATCATAATTTGCCTTTAATTTTACAAGCAAGTTAACTACAGCCCACATATTTTGTCTAGGTGATAGGAAAATCCCTTGACATGTATTTTAACCTGTGACACTCTGTAACATTCTCACATCTACATTGATGTACTAAGAAGAAGACGACCAAAGTGGTGGTAAAATTCTTAAATGTCTCGCTCATGAACAGAATAACAGACATACATGTAAAAACAGTGCTCTGTCTCTTTCCTGTTGCCTATGTTTCCTCCCAGTAATTGGTGCTATCTTGACCTTATTGTTGCACTGTGATGTTCCCTGCTCTGTTGTTGTGGCACCTCTTCTTTCAGAGTTGATTGAAGCTCTCAACACAGTGGTTCAAGTTATGAAAACGAACTTTCCCTTAACCATGATAGCCTGGGTACCGTACCATCCAGAAAGTAGTTCGCTCTGAACGCTCTAGTAACCTATTCCTTACTTCGCTCATAACTGACGTAACCACCAAGAGCTTTGAATGTGCAGGTCTCCAGACAGATAGTGGAAGCGAACATAAGAGCAAACTACTATCCGGATGGTACCCAGGTTATAACCATGAGGCATGCTTGAACCACTGTGGATGAGAACTTTATTGCTGTCCACACACATCCATGGTGTACAACAAGTACCGTAATTGCTCTTCCCATGTGTCAGCATTTGGATGCTCTAATTTTTTTTCTGTGACATCACCTTCCCCCCAGGTTGAGAAAATGAACGCCAGGTTAAAGACGCTGAAGCGACAACTTGACGAGGCCGAGGAGGAGTCGACCAGGATCAACGCCCACAAGCGCAAGCTGCAGCGCGAGCTGGACGACATGCAGGAGTCCAACGACGGCCTGACGCGAGAGGTCAACGCCCTGAAGAACAAACTGAGGTTAGCAGAAGCCGGCTGCTTAGGAGAGAGAGAGGATGTTTTAAGTAAAGCGTCAGGGGTAAAAGAGAGGGATCAGGGGAAACTTAAAGAACACGTGGCAATGGCAGACAAGACGTGAAAGACCCACGGCCTAGCGTTCGTAGACAAAAGGTTGTAGATGTGTGATGTCATGTGTCAATAGGAGATGACAGAGAAACCCTGTTGGCAGCTATGCAAAAGGGAGAAAGGTCAAATATAAAGGAAGGGTGCTGTTCTCAGGTCCTGTCAGACCACAGGAAGGTTCTCAGTCTCTTTAGTCTCCTTTCTTCTTTTTTTACTCTTTCTGTTTCTCACAAGGTACGGTTATGTTTTTTCCTCAACTTCAGGCTTGCTTTTCATCTCTTTGTGCTTTATTACTCAGTGTAGCCAATGTTTTAGACCCTCCTGCTCCCCGATGGCTGGATCAAGCTTTCCTGAGATCACACCTCCATTCCACTAGCTATAGAGCTGCGACCTCACTGCGATCGTGCTGCAACCCAAAATTTGACAGATCACTCAACAATCTTCACAAGTTTTGTCATGTTTTCAGTCATACTTGTACATTTTGCATATATTCCATATATGAAGCCAAGGGTTACACAAATTCAATTTAGGTCGCAGCAAGGTCACAGTGCAATCACTTCTAGTGGAATAGGGGCCTTAGCAGGGAAGCCTAGCCACCTGGGAACAGGACTCCTGAGTTCTCGTCATTTTGTGTTGAGCTTCTCTACTGACACTTCTCTCCTGCCTGTCATTTCTGCCCTCACTCCCTTGGCTCTGTCTTGTTCCTGTCTCCACCTGTCCTCAGCAAAAGCCAGAAGAAAGGCCGATCCAGGTACCTTTTGGGACAGTCCAACTCCAACTGCACCTCGTGTGTGGTGGATTTGCTTGGCTAAGCACCTGTCACGTGATTTTGCTACTCATGTAAATTAGGAGGCATGAGTGTGCTTTGCAACCACCCTGTTGACACCATGTGAACGAGCATGATAGAGTAATGCAGTGTTGTCTCTGTCCTTATTGTCAGTGTATCTTACATGTAGGTACTACAGAATAGATCAACCTGTAGGATAGACTGACAGTAAATGTCGTCTTGACACTTTTTACACAAACTGTTAAATTCACAGTAGCAATTATTTGAACTTGATATTAGATTTGTTTAGTTTTGACTGATTGATAAAATTGTTAGGGTGAAAATTACCAAGTAATTATTCTTGACAGACAAAATGCTGTCATTTTTTGGAAAGTTGTTTGCCATTTGCTTGGTAGTTCATGCATGTAAATGCTATGCTTTTGTTGGTTAATTAGACAGGTGTACATGTTCTCAAACCATCATGATATTAGTGTATGTTAATCTCATGCATGTGTGACAATTGAAAACCATCCATGCTTGAAAACCTGACTCCAAACTTTCTCATTAGCTTCGATCTCTCACATCACCCACAACACAGAGGAAGGTACGGAAGCATGGTAGGTTTGCGGTGTGTGGCACTGATATCCCTTATATAGGGCTAGCTCTCTAACCAAGTGTGTGACTCTAACCCCTAACTCTCATGCCTTCCCACCAGGAACCGGGGCGCAACCAACCTTCTAACCAGCCGCTCGTCGCGATCTCGCGCTAACAACGTGGACAGCGGTGCCTCCTCCAATGAACTGGACATGACACAGCAGTCCACTGCTTCCGACGGCGTAGATGGGGAGGATGATTGAGCGATCACATGACCTGGGCTCTGTCCCAGGACTGTAGTGGTCTCCATCCCGGGGTGGCTTGGGCCATCCTCGCTTCATCATTAATAATTTGCTAGACTGCCCCCCATTCTCTATGAGGATAGGTATAGTTAGGTGAAAGGACTAAAAAAAGCTTTTCTACTATTCATTATCACTATACGTGAAGAGCAAAATCATTTTGTAATGGAGAGACGATAATTAGGAGGGTGTATAAAACATTTTCCAAGGGGCAGGTAGAGTTTGCAGCATAGCCTGTCTTTTATAGGGGGCGTGACGCTCTGAGAATTTGACAGCAACCTATAGCAACATTAATAAACAGGTAGTGACAACATTTTAAAGCTATGCTAACCGCTTTCCACCCTTGTTTTTCTCACTCATTTGTATTATTTTCACTTTAGAGAAATCTCTTCATGGCTCCCATCTGTTCTCTCCACGCCTTGCTCTGACCTACTTTCAAAGATAATCTATATATATGAAGAAAATAAAATATCTAATTGTATGTCATTCCTCTTCTAGTACTGAGACTGATTGAATCTTCAGAAGGTCTATTTTTATTAAGTAATTTGCCCTTAGAGAGATGAAGTTCTTTGGACTGCTTAGTAGCAGGTAATGCATTATGCTTTTCGATGTAGTACCATGGGGGGCCGGTAGAGGTCCCCATTATACAGCTGTAAGTAGATGTTGAACTGTACTGCGACTGGTGTGGCTAAGTCTGGGGACTTTTAGGCACCGTACATTACGTGACTTGCTGAGAAAAGCATGGGCTTCTGGCACTGGAGGCGAAACCCAGCTGATGTACTTAGTATTTGTGCTCGTGGCTGGAGGAAGGAAGAATGTCAATTGATTTGGTTGGAAGAAGTATACTTACAACATACAATCAACAGCCTCTGTATCCTTTGTGTACCTCTCTCCGTACTGCCATCAGACAACAAAACAAACCAATGAAAAATGATGTGGGTGCCTCAAAGTTTGAATAGTAGCCTTACCCATTCTCCCTAGAGATGTTGCTTTGGTAATGATGGTTACTTTGCCTTTATTTGGTTGTTCAAAAATCACAACTTTGGAGGGTGAGAGAAATGTAATACGAGTTTAGGATATATATCTTCTTTTTTTTTTTGGACATTATCATGTATTGAAATGATTTCTCTAGTATGCTGGAAATGTCTGCGTGACTTGCTTTTGTAACGCCTAGCATGAATAATGATAGTAATGTGTACTGTATGTGCGAATGATCGTAAAATGGACGGCATGATGCCTGGCAAATGACGTGTCATAGCAAGGTGACTGGCGCAAGCCCGTCACGTGTTCTTTTGTCTGGAACGAGGAAGTGTTGTTGGGATCGGACATTTTCTATCATTGCATTATGATGAAATAAAACCAAGCCTGATACTGGAGCAGTCACGTGTTGCCTTGGGCATGTCTCGTTTTTTTTTTGCATTCTGCTATGATGAAGGATGAATTAGCTAGTCTGTAACTGTGCTAATGCATAATGTGTACATGTATTGGTTGTAGATCTACTCTCCAAGCAGAGGTTAGGCTCCAGCTTGTTTTGGACATTTGTATTTTTAGGCATTTTTATAATGCTTTATACTTGTGTTTGAGGAGAGCCACACCCCACGCACGCTAAAGAACCCACCACATCTTTCAAAAAAGAGTAGGGGTATGCCCCGGTGTGCGGAGTTTAAGTTTAGATGTGTGCCTGACATCTTAAGTAACATTGTCATCCATATAAACAAATCAACATGGCTTAATAAGAAAATGCTGACAGAAGAAAACAGCTAGAGACTACTTGCTCCCTCCTCACCACAAATACACCTTTCTCACGCGGCGGCCATGATAGATCTAAAACGAGTTCAATGTGGCAAACAAAAGGCTGTCCATCATAATTAGCAGTTCAACCAATGATAGCCTGCCAATTAGGAAAGCGACCAATAAGTGAATGGCTGCAAATCCGTCAAAAATTTGCATTATTATGTTTTTATTTTGCATCTCTTAAGGGACTATGGGGTCAGTCTGCACTACTCTAAATTGCTACATCTTTCGGTGCATATTCTTCTTCTTGTAATATTTATTATTCTATCTTATATCATGAACATTTTTGTGGTTTGGGGGAAAACTAATTGGGACCTGATTTTAGAAATAAGTTTTGTCTGTTTGCCTCATTGACCTCTTCTTCGATCTATCATGGCCGCCGCGTGAGAAAGGTGTACAACCAAGCACTTCAAACGGAATAGCACAAACACTTCAAGTCAAGAAAACCATGACAGAGACCTTCCTCAATAGGTTTACATGTATATTTGTGTCATCTTCTTGAGTTGCTATACATGAGAATATTAAATCATACATACTGGAGTAGCCATATATGATCTGTACACTCCAGTATTGTACACTTTTTACAACATGAACATCAGTATGATACATGTACAATGTAGCTGGTCATGTTGCTAGACCATTACTTGTGTGTGGCTGGTATACAGAGCTGTCTCCAGGACCTGTCCCTCCATTTGTCCCGGGATTGAAAGTCGCTTGTTGGGACAAACAAATTTCACCGTTTGTCCTAAAATTGAACTTCATGACGTGCTGTAATTTACTTTGTCTTCTCGGTACCAAACTTTCACAGTCTGAGAAACTTTAACCTGTTCTCGGAACTAAATGTTCACGGTAACAGCAGGTGCACGTAAAAAAGGTCAATGAATTCTTTGTTATCTGTATTTATATTAAGTTCACTTTACAGGCGTCACAGTGAAAACCATGAACATAAAAATGTGAAAAAATCAGGAATTACAGTATCTGATGACATCTTATTTTTGCACGCTTCAAATGACAGATTTAACAAGAAATTTGATGTGGACTGCCAAACAATGGAAGGGAAAAAAGTTAAAGCTGGAGACAGCCCTGCTTGTATATATAGAAAAATTGAGATGTGAGGAGATTAGAACTCGACGACAAATGCTACCATCAACCGGTTTGAAAGTTACTGGAACACTGGCAGTTGTGAGAACACAGTTTCTGAAGTACACACACATCTATGATAATCCAAATTACAGTATTTGGCCGCCATAACAAAATTCGCTAGTTTGATAAAAAAGGAAATGTTTTGACAACCGTCAATAACAGATATTGCTTTATTACTATCATAATATAGTACTCAGTATCAACCCGTACATGCTTCTTACGTCAGCACAAACTTTGATAGCTTTTGTTCATGAACCCTGTATGCAGAAACATACATGTTCTTGTGTGTCAAACATGACTGTTACAGTGCCTCCAATTTGTTCTTGCACCATGTACTTTAAGTCGTATGGCACTTAAGCCAACTAAATTGCTGCCACAGGTATACAGAATACCCTTTATGTCATACCTGTAAGGCTGTGACTCAAAAACGTTTGATACGGGTGTTCCGGACTGTGTGATAACTGTCCGTATCACACAGGCTCGAAGTTTGTATCACACAGGCTTCCTTTGAGTAAATCTAACCATTTCGTGTGGTGAGGTTGTTAATTCGAATACCTGATTCAGACGTTGGAACATTGCTGTCGTAACACTTTTTGTTCGAGGGCACCAAATTTGTTCAACTTCTGGAGCATTTCGCATCAAAATATGGGTTTTCTCAGGTGGGTATGACATAAATAAAATACAACACGTTGTATTCCGCATCACCCTCGGTCCCAGCCTTCCCGCGAGTCGGATCACCTTCCGGCTTTCGGCCATCGGGCGATCCGACCCGCAGGGGGGGCTGGTACCATGGGTGATACGGAATACACTGTGTTGTATTCTATATTTACAACAGTTGCTAGGAACTTGATATGGAATTGTCTTACAAGCCAATTGCATACATGTACTCCCATGAGACAGACATGGGACCTAATCTTCTATAATATTACACAAGTGAGCTGACACACCTGTCTTGATTTGCAACTCGGGGCTCATTTAAATATCTGGGACACTAAAATGTCATGTTCAAATGATACCCAGAAAAAAGTTACTCATTTGGTCAAATACAACATGATGCACCTAAGGCACATCCAACTGGACTTCCTACATTGTAACTTGGACATTAGACTGTACATTGTAAGTACATGACTTGTTTGTTAATACTGTTTTCAAGAAATCTGTCAAAGACAGAATACAACAAACATTTTGTATAACTGAGTTGATTGTTCAAATTGGAATTAATGCACCATCCTATGACGAAGGGACTGATGCTCGATTTACAGGACTTGGCCAATTATCATGCAGGCATATTGAAAACACTAAAAACAAACCTATTTCAAAAACACAACCATCTGACAAAGGTAATAAAGCCAACTACATTATAAACAGGTACAGATGGGTATCTGTTAACAACTATTAAACTACTTGAAACGGTTCAACCTAAATCTTAAAACCATTGGAACTATAATATCATTTTCTTCCTACAAGTCCTTGGTTTCTACAAGGTGGTTTTATCAAGGATTTGTTCACAATCTAAATACACCTGTTGATGGGATGGGCCCTGGTGAAGTATGTTGAGTAGCACCCCCTGTCTGTCAAGAGAAGTATTACAACACCAACAACATTCATGCACACTGTTAAGTTCACATTTGTGTTTATAATATATTGGTTGCCTTACTGGTTCTTACATCATTTCATATAAATCATTTGATTGCAAAACAAACAATATGTTTGTTTTAGCCTATAAAACTTTGGCATAAATAAATTCTTAATTAATAACTGAGCAAAGATTAGGACTTTCAAGCCCTACATACATGAGGAAGATTCATGTATTAAAATGGCCGGAAACAAATCATTGCACACAAAGAAACTTAACTTGCGGTGGTTGATGGCATTTCCATGTTGTAAATACTGCACAATACCGATACATGTTTTATACATACACATTAGTGACATTACACATCTAGAAAGGGTGCACATTTCTTGTATGTACAAAGGCTGGTTCTATACAGGAACATATACAACATAACTTCTCTCAGCCTACTCTGGCTGTATAACAAATAGACAGATCTGTACATACAAACTATTGTTTCCTGGAACTGAAGTTCTTCTAAACACTTTGGAACCCTAAGAAAGTACATTTTTTTGTATATTATTTATGCTCACACTGATTGTCTTATCTGCCATAGGACACAAGAAGGCACTACAGAATAAACTGCTTGTCAATATTCTGCTATCAGTTAATGACAGTACAGTTATGATTTATTTCAACATCTTGTACTATACCAGTATACAAGAGAGATAGTCTGTATGCATTTCAGATCTGATGTAATTGTACAGTGTAGCTCTGTGAGGAACATTTGAGAAGTAGAAGTAGATGAACAGCAAAAATTTAAAGTTTGAGAAAAATTTTTCTAAAATTTGAGACCTCTGAGATTTTAAGACCTCTATAGGAGATCTGCGACCTCTGTATGAGATATGAGTCCTCCGTATGAGATTTGACACCTCTGTATGACATGTGGCAATATTAAAGTGTCACCAGACTGGTACAATGTACCTTAGTGTGCCCATTGCACTCCTACGGCAGAGTAAACCTTCAGCGCCAGCTATAAATACTCAGATTGTTTTCCCGGCCATTTCTCTAGTGCAGACTAGAAAAGGAAACACCTAACACAGGAGGGAGTGTCTTGAGTTTCTCCAGGTGGGTTTTGTTAACGCTAGTTCACCTTTATCTGCGGCGTAACCTATATTCATTGTTTTCAAAGACAAGCATTTAGTAATGAAGTCGATGGACGGTGGTTACAAACTAAAAATATTGCGATTTGAAACCACAGTTCGTCGACTGATATCCCTAAATTGCCCTGTTTTAAGAACAACGGATATAGGTTACCCTGCAGATAAAGGTGAATTGGTGTTACAAGCAGGAGGTGCCGCATCTTGCTATTGCGGGTCGGGCTGTTTGCTGGTGCTGGGGGCGTCCGTCGGGGTCCCTGAGCCCGCGGAGGATTTCCTGCGGGGGAAGTCCATGGGCGGGGAGGGGCCCAGCGGCGAGGGCTCGGGCGTGGAGCCAGGAGAGGCCGTCGTCATGCTGAGATTCTCGGACGACGGGGTGGCCAACACCCTCTGGTTGGTCTCCTCCTGTAGGCGCTGCTCGAAGTCACGAACATCGTCCATGCCCATCCCTGTAGTGTGGGTAGGAGTGTTGTTGGTACATGTATTTCTTGACCAGTAGAATGCTAGCATGGTATCCAGCCGTATTATAGCTCCCAAGACTCTTCAGAGGAGGACGGAAGAAAGTGCTGTTGGTACATGTATTTCTTGACCAGTAGAATGCTAGCCTATAGCTCCCAAGTCTCTTCAGGAGAGGACAGAAGAAACTTGGGAGCTATAATACGACTTGATACCAGGCTCGTTGAATGCTGTACCATACCAGTTAATGACCTTATCAGACTCTAACGCTAGTTCACCTTTATCCATTGGGTAACCTATATCCGTGAATGTGATGTGCCTAAATACACTGTTTTGTCAAACAACGGATAAAGGTTACCCAGCAGATAAAGGTGAACTAGCGTTACACAACAACACATTTAAATTCTAGTAGGTACACGTAACACTGTTGAGTACAGAAATCTTGTATGTCATGCTTTTTGGACTGTCCAGTTTTTTTATCATGTTGATTTGTTGTTTGCAGCTTATAGTGTGGTTTAAAGTGATTTACATGGTCCATGTCGTAGAAGTCAAACTTGTTGGAAATATTACAATAAGGCTACAGTGCTCTTCATTGTCAATAAACCGTTCATTCTTAACTTCTAGAGCACAGAACAAATTTGATATATATAACATAATATATATAACATGTATGCAATTCTTTCCCAGGGTTAGCCCTTGACAATAGCCTTTGACAATAGCCTTTGGCAGCCCTGGCTGTATGTATAGAGCTGAACCAATAAATAAAGTAAAATAAAATTTAAAAAAAAAACAAATTTGAGCTGTGGAACTGGGGAGAGGTGAGCTGTTTATGTTGCCACCCACCATATGCTAGTTAAGAAGGTTGAGAAAGTAACAGTAACTGTATAATGTAATTTAATGTGCACAGTTACAAATACCTTCCCTCTCTTCTCTGTCTGGTCAACACGTGATATCGTTAGAAACTGATCATTGACATCCCAGCGTCCCTGACATAGTTTATGATGAAGACCTGAGGTACCATTACGAGAACACTAGTGAAGAGGATACTTGTGGTACTCACCATACCACTCATCCACCCATGCGAAGGCCTGCCGATGCCCGACCAGGAGAATGTCCCTGATGGCCTGGGGATGGAGGAGCACTTGTTATTGTAAAAAATGGAACAATGGCACCCCCTCCCTTCATACTGTAATCCCAACATCATACTGATTTTCAAAAATAGGATTTTCTTATGATTACTTTTTTCTTGTCTATACATGTATAGGCCACACCAATTGATTCACTTGGTCCTCAGATTTTTAAAATAAAAGGACATCATAAAAGCATAGGGCAGAGAGGAAATATGAATGTATTCCCTTCATAAAACTGAATGCACAAAGGCATAAGCTCATAAACCTGGTCTTCCGGCTTTGTTTTCATTATGTTTTTTTCCAGTTAAGCATATGTTTTATTAATTTTTTAAATCCAAGAACAAATTAATTGGTGTGACCTTAGAATGAAATTTAAAGTAAAATGCTAAACACTACTTGTACTTACTCTGTGGGCAAATGCCTCCACTCTGGTCTGTAGTCCCCACACCTCAAACTTCACAGTCACCAGCTTGTAGGAGCACATGATCGGGTCATGGGTGTCCTGGGGCAAGCAGATGCAAATAGTGATGAGAAAATTACTGTAATTGCATTTAAGTTTGCTGGGATTTACTTTCGCAGTAGAGGGGAAAACGGAGTGTTCGCAGTGGTTTTAAGTTTGAGGTAGTGCCATTGACTGCAGTCTCATACTATAATGGAAAAATGTTTTTTTGTCGTGGTTTTAAGACCGCGAACATAAAACCACCGCAAACATTTCTGCATTTACAGTAAACAGTTCTCCAACTTGAGAAATTTTCTCACTGGAATTTTAACTTTAACTACAATTTCTTAAGTTGGAGAATTGTTTAATTTCTCATTATCAATCACCAACTCAGATCAACGTTCATGCTAATAGTAATAAATGCCAATAGTATAGGACATAAGAACTGCTTGTGTTCTGTACAAACATGCAGAAACAAAACATTGCAAAGGTATGAAACCGATGTATTGTATTGTTGAATTAAAAAAAAATTGTTACATCAATAAACGTTAGCCATACAGGCAGAACATTACACAATACAAAATTACTCAAGCAACTGGATAGTTATGAAAATAAAGTACTGCCAGGAGAGTGGCGCGAACACTACTCACCCTCCAACCCTCAGCCAAAGGTCCTCTGTTTGTCTTCTTAGATTTGAATTTTGTACAGTCCTTAAGAGAAAAACATTGAACATAAGCAAAGTTTGTGTTTTATTGCAAGATTTAAAATAATCTTGTGTTAGACCCATGGCATTAGACACTTATAGTTTATAACAGTCTTTACAAGGAGTCAAAATATCTCTAATTGGACAAAAACTATTGAGCTATGATTTGTTGAAACACAAACATGGATGCCAACATGGATGTCACAAGAACATGCTCTATATATTCATTAACTGGAGATATTCCGCCCACCTCACTGGCCTGGTACTGTTTGTCTGGGATCTCGTCTGTTGCAATGTCGATGAAGTCCACCTCTCTCTGGGTCAGCTCCTCGTCTGTCAGGCCCAGACACTGGAAATAATAACATTTGCTGATCAGTGAATGGTTTTATACTATGATAAAGGTCAGTAAATCACTGCATGAGCACTGAAAAATCTGATGAATAAATCAGCTGAGAGAGACCACATCATAAGAATAACTGTGAAGTGTGTAACAGATCTAAACTGGGACTGGGAGGGGGCCATGGTTAGAGTGGGCAACATATTCATTCTGCACCAGAAATCTATACCAGCCATGAACAAAAATGTAGGGGATACAATATCTGAATGAAATTTGGAACTGTAATATCTAGCTGTAGTGCAACACCTACAGTAGCTGTTGTGCAAAGTCAGCAGGGTTGGACAAGTTTTCTAAAATTCAATGTCCTATTAGGCGAGTACATAAAAAAATTACTTGCCCGAAACCAGCTTTTCACTTGCCTGAAATTTAGATAACATTCTTCCACCTATTTCCACTTTCAGCAATGGTATTCTTTTCATATTGACTCAATTTTTCTGTGTTGAACATTGCTTGATGCTATGACTGTTAAGAGTAACAAGTATATCAAAATCTCACTCATGGAAAAATCTTACTTGTCCGATCGGGCAAGTGGGATAGGACAGTATCCGTCAGTATTACCCTGAGGAAGGAAGGAGACAGTCCACTGAAACACCAGGAAGTAAAATTCTTCTCTTGGCTATGTCTAAGAAATTTTTAAGTTCAATTTCCTGAATCATCATTCTAGACCAACTATAAGACAGTACATAACTATAAGACAATACACATGCATAAACATATCAGAAAAATGTCAGTAGGCCATGTTTTTTTATGCCTTTGTTCTGAGGTCAGTCTTTTTCTATTGGGTTTTTTGTACCAGAAATTTCCTACCACAAAGAAGTGCAAACTTTTCTTTTCCCAATGACACCACTTGTCCTGCCATAACCTTCCAACCACTAATGGCTTGTGGAGAAGCCCTCAGGCGATACTGAACATAATGAGGCTTGTTACAAAGCTATCTTGTCTAATTTATCTCTGTTATTGATCCTGATATATGTGACCTCAATCTGCCTCATTTACGAAATACAATTTAATAAGTGAAAGCTGTGACTATGCCAAAAAGCAGTTACTCAAGCAACTGGATATGATTTTGGAAACGGCCAGACGTTTCAACTGGAACCCACCAGTTTTCGTCAGTGACACTGAAGTGATTTGGATGAAACAGGTCTTTTATACTCTAACTATGAATGAAGACATTTTCAGATGTCCAATAGGAAACGTTGTAAGACAAATTCAGACTATAGACAATTTGGACACCAAAGAAAACAAAGGTAAGGCAAAGTGAAGCTGAAGACAATTTGCTTTGGATTTCAAAGGAAAGCAAGGCTAAGACACACCATTCTAGACATCAACGTAAAGCTGTGACTACTTTGCTGTATCAGGGAGTGAAATATTTGGGGTGGCACACATGCTCTGGCTGAATGGCTAGGCCTATCACATAGCCTGCAGTCCAGCCATGTTTGCCTTAGTCTGCTCTCAAAGGTCGCTAGCTGCGGACTAAAGCAAACAAGGCTGGACTCCAGGCTAGAGTGGCAAGGCTAGCGGACGCAAGATTGAGAGGTAATGGGTTCAATTCCTGGTGTTCCTGGATAGATGTTGTGTCCTTGGGAAAGGAACTTTACAATATCATGCCTTTGCTCACTTCACCCGGGCGTGAAAATGGATATCTGACATCAGTTGGGGAGGTATAAGGCATGAGATGGAGAGGAAGAGGATGTTCTTAATCTTCCAATACCATACCCTGGACACAGAGTATAATATGCCAAAAGGCAATATATTGTAGAGTGGACTCATTCCTCAGCTAACCGACATCTTTTGCACCACAGTCCTCCCTCAGTGAGACATCTGGAGTCACTATGATATGCCAAAAAGCAGTTACTCAGGCAACTGGATATGATTTTGGAAACTGTCAAATAACACAGAGCATGATAATCCGCTACCCACATAGCTACCGCCTCAAAAAGGCTACTCAGTATTGGACTACCTTTACATGCTCTGTGGCACAAAAAATACCTGCACAGGCAAAATTATACCTGCAACACTCTGCTGGAAAAGTAAATTTATAACTAATAGAAACTACTGCATCTAGAAACCTTTTATGGTAACAAACATTATTTTACAGTTATCAAAATTCACATTAGGTGCAAGTAGACGTAAGAAATACAAAAATGTACCGACACAGCTGAATGTTACATGAACCAAGGAGCTTTTATCAGGCTTGCTTCCATACACAAGTAGAATTTTAAGCCCTGCATACAACGGTACATGCATTTTGATAACCGAGCATCACCCAGGCTCAGTCATAAAACTGTTCTTAATGAAATACTCGAGTCCATCCTTGCTATCTACCCACACACCCTGCCTCTGGTTCTATACAAACCATTAAAACCTGCTGCCCCTTCAACTCAATTTCTTCCCCCATCATTTGTTTAGCTGGAGAGGTTCTTCATTCTAGTACGCAGATGGAGTAGAAAGCCACTTCAGCCTCCCTCCAAAACTGGAGAATCGATATTGCATATCACACTCACACCGGCATTCCTGCCAGATGGGTGTTTTGGCGTCTTTGTACATCCTTTTTTTGTGTTGGATGCTTTTGGCTATGTCTAAGGACAGCTAATAACATTGACAATGCCACAAAATGTGCAACAACAAAAAAACGTCCATCCGTCTGTCAAAATTGCATGAAAATGACATACATTGTACACTGTACATGGTGTTGATTTTGAACCTCAAAACATAGAGTTTAAGGTTTAGAAATTGCAACGTTTACTCTGAATAGTATGTGAATGCTTGCATCAGGTTGGTGAGTCACTGGAGAACAAAGTTTGTGGTACAAACCAATGTTTCAGTGAAGGTCTGTCATCAGGGCAATGCTGACTGGTTCTCTTTTGCACCAAAACTACATGTAATGCTAGTTAACCTTTATCCGCGGAGTGACCTATATCCGTTGTCTAAAAAACAGGTTATAGGGATATCAAGTCGATGGACAGTGGTTTCAGTTTGCAATATTTTGAAGATATTGTAATTTGAAACCACTGTCTGTATCCTTCATATCCCTGACCACCTTGTTTTTTAGCACAACGGATATTGGTTACCCAGCGGATAAAGGTGAACCAGCATTACAAACATGTTGATGTCGTCACTAACATGCAGAAGTGGTCCAACAGAAGTGGTTTAAGGTGATATTCATTCCTTCAAATCCCACAGTGCCGCACCAATCTCCCAAGTTCAGTGAGATACCGCCTTTACACATATGCACAGATAGATATGGTGGTTACAATCTGGGACCAAATTGTTATAACGTTGTATTCTCCTGATGAAGATGACAGACGGTCACCAAAGCATCAGCTTGAATAAAACACACTGTTGTGTACAGACATATTTGTTATCCAGTAACTATGGTAGCTTTAGTTCCCCCCTCCACGACAAACACCCTCCAAAGTCGAGTCTGGCTGGAATCCGGCTCCACACGGCTGAATTTCGGGGAGTCTTGATGGGATTTCCAAGGAATGAGCCAATCTTACGTAACCTTGATACTTTGACGCCAAAACAAGACGCTATTCACGAATCACAGATGCTCATAATCAGGAGGACTTAAAATGACATTTACATCTGCACATTGCAAGACGCAAAGCAAGAACGGGAAAGGCTATTCACGACCAACATAATCACAAGCATGGGCTGGAAGTAGGGGTGGGTACCAGTACATTGTACGGGTACAAAACCATTTTTTTCTTATTGGACTGGTCTGAGAAACGGACCTAAAAATCAGTGACCGGATGCTGCTGGACCAATTAGAAAATTGCTGTAACACATTGCATCGGCAGGCATCAACATGTTTTGGGCCTTACTGGTCCAAGAAAATAACAACAACGAAGAAGAGTAGAGTTTGTAGTCAAATGTACAGAGAAAATTAGCATTGTTTACATAAAATAGGATTTTAGAACAGCATTGGTAGTCGGATACTCCACCAAAGTGATTCCTTTGTAGCAATTCACAAGCATTCAGACAATTAGGTCCAGATTCAGGTCCATCGCTGTAAGTTATGCATTTTTAGACTGTAACAACAACAAGTGGCAAGGCCACACCAATCTAATTTGTTGGTTCGTAGGTTACAAAATAATGCTGAACAGTCATATTGACATGAAACCAGAGTCTGATGTGAAAAGACTATATCATATTTAGGGAATGAATGATCAATACAGTCATATGCAAGTTTTCCTTCTAGCCCTTTCTTTTTTATCTTCACCTCTTGTAGAATTTTAGCTGAGAAATGTCTGAGAAGCAAATAAGTACTATGTAGGTGTGGCCTAACGTGGGTTATACAGCTATGGCCGTGGCAAGTTGATACACCCGATCCCTTGATCTCGGAAGTTAAGCAACGTGCAGTCGGGTCAGTATTTGGATGTGAGACCATTAAGGAAGACTGGATGCTGTAGCCGGGTCATACCAAAGACTCTTAAAAATGGTACATACTTCTTTCTCTGCTAAGAAGAAGAGCATGGAAGCTAAACACACTACACTACCAGTGGACTATCCCCTGCTGTTGTGGTTGTACCTATATGTGGCCCAGGGCTTGGAAGCGGAGATGGGTGCCAGACCCGATGCATCTTCTGATCAGGGAGATTGAACCCCTTATTCCGATGTATGGGCAACTTTAGCTAACATGGGTTATAGACAGGGTACCATACTTACATTGCAGCTGCTGCCGTTGTTGTTTTGATATTTCGTCTCTATCAGGATGATGAACTTCGGCAAAAAGGAACACTGTAACAGAATGAAATGGTCAGTAAAGGCAAATTAGATGCTGAATATCATTTACGAAAACTATTCTACAGTGATTCTGCAGTCTTGGTTGTTTGATCTAAAATAGAAGAACTGTGCTCTCTGCCATACATTATCAACACAACACTGTATTTTTGTCAAAGGTTTTTTTAACATCTTTAGCAGAAGGCAAAAGGTGATCATACTTTTAAAATAATTCTGTGCTCTTTAGTGTTTTGTGTGCTTCCTGTCATATTCAGACCACAGTGTACGTAATTAAGATGAACATATCACACCATACTTTTCTCCGTTTTCCTGAAGTTTAAATCTCTGGAAATACACAGTAGATATTACTGTAACTGTAAAATTGCATCTACAATTTCAGAGCCAAAAAAATTACCAAAATGATCTCCAAACAAGGTGGCGAAAACAAAAGAAGGCATGAGGACACTTCAGAAATTAGTTAAAAGTTATCAAATTTCAAGTAGCACGTGTACATCACATTAACTGTAAACAGATTACAACATATCAAGCATACAATTTAATGTATACTGTATCTTTTGCGAAACAATATTGTTAAGATATAAAAATATCATCCGCCCCTGAAAGACCTATATCTGTTACAATATCAAAGACACGCACAGATTTAGCATTCTATTGATGTATCAAGCACACCCCTGCCTCGTCATGACAAGTTATGGATTGGAACGTGAAAATCAATAGAACTCAATCTCTGTGGCCCAATTTCCAATGAAAAACCAATTTGGGCTGATAAGAAGAGACAAAGGCCTCCACATGCAGCCATGCTACATCGCTACGACATTCATTTCCTCCCGAGCAATCTACGCCTACGGACTGCAAATGGTCGGGATTGCTTTGAGCTTTTAATGAATCCATGCAGAGAAATTCTTACCGTATACTCTGTTCAGCACAGCGTCAAAGCATGCAGGAGGAAGAAAGACAAACGGGTTAGCAAGGCTGTGACAAACTTTGTCATCATAATATTGCAGGCAATCATATTGTGATCTGGTAAAATAAAGGCTTTAATAGATGCTGTGAATCCATGTTACATTTTATTCTGAAATTGATCAAACATTGACATACATACAAACAGAGCATAGATCTATACTCTCACCTCTCAAATAAACGTACCGGTACGTTTATTTTTTTGCGCCTCAAAATCCACCCGGTACGTCCTTATTTTAGACGGTACGTTTATTTTTTTTTCAAATTGGGGCTTTCTTTACTAACCAGGGACCCCAAAAATATTGAAAGTTTGGTATTTTCTGCCCATATTTCCGCGGTATTTTTGCTTCAAATTCACTATTTTTCGGACGAAGCAGCGCGGATTTTCCTGTCGCTAGCGCTATGACCCAAACATAACTAGGGATGCGTACCGGTACGCAGGACCGGTTCTGGACTTGCAAAAACGTTTCGGTTCAGGTCCAAAAATACCGGAACACAAGTGATTCGGTACTGGACTCTTAGTCTCGTAAAAATATATCCTTTTCGTTTTAGACCATCTTTAACCTTCCAAAAATCTTGAAATTTGTGCTGAACAAAGACGAAAACATCGAGGTCACATGCTACACACACAGTCACTAACTTCCGTAAATTCTCTATCAAAACACAGAAATTAACCACCAACCAAACAAATTAAAAAGTTACCAATACTTTTCCACTATTTTTCACCCGTAGTCAACTTGTTTTAATGTTCCAGCAACGAAAAAATCCTTCCAAAACAAAGCACAGCGTTCAATCGGCTCGAAAACATTCGCCATGTTGGATTCATCAACTCACACCGAATCTCGCGGTAATGCGCGAAGAATTATATATTTTCTGCAGTACCGTTATTTCTCGATAGGGGGCAGTGTCTATGACCTCCTTGGTTTCTGCAACATTGAAAATAGCACAAGTGGTAAATAAGGTATTCTAATTTGGAATATTTCTTCAAAATGTTATTTTGTAACAATGATTATAAACTAAATAAACTTTTTTTATTTCTTCAATTTTTATTTTCATTCATTTTTTTACTTTTATTTTGATCTTTGTTGATGGTGTGACACTCAGATAAAGAAAATATGTGCAATAACATAGGAATTATTCTGTTCATTATTGATACAATTAACTGATATGGTACTGAGGCATAAATAAATAAAAAGAGCCTACCTGCTTATCATCTTCTCTTGGACTGAAGTAGCATGGGCACAGTTTACATGTCAATTTGGTATTTTTCCGGGGGGTACTTTTATTCCAGGGGGTACTTTTATTAGATTTTGAAGATTTGTCCGGGGGGTACTTTTATTCCAGGGGGTACTTCTATTTGAGAGGTGAGAGTAGAGGTAACAATGTACTAGGATAACATGTACAGGTGGTTTCCAGTATTTTTTACCTCAGTTTTGAATTCCATTCTGATAGATTTATGCATTGATGAGTCAAGCATCAATTGTGACATAAACATGAGTGTTACTAAGGTTTTCAAAAATCAGTATTTCTACTTGTAGACTCTCCAATATCAGCAATGCTGCCTGAGAGTCTGTGTAATGTACTTAGTCACATTTGCCAATAAATACATAAAAGAGGTAGATCACAATACAAGTGTTATGCATTAAATTTGTCCCCCCCCCCCCCACCCATATATGTCATTATATTTTTTGTATCATTATCTAGTAAGATTCTCTGTGGTCCTATTCTGAGTAGAACACAACTTAACCCCAAAGCTGTCTTGTGAGAATCGTCCAGAACAAGTTACAGCTACATGCTCCTTCTACCTTCCAGCACACTTTCAAGTGAACATGACACTTTAAGTGTTCGAGGAAAAAAAGGAAAATATATTGGGAAGCTGCGAATCAAGCATTAACATCACGATCATGATAATGGGAAAAGTGACCAAATGCGGACTGCAGCAAAGACCCAGTGTTCCATCAGCCGGTCACATGGGTCCATTAGATTGATAACTGTTATCAGTCATTATAGCCGGGGCGGTGTGGGAACCGGTGCATATCACCTCCCTGCCTCGTGCCCTTCACAGCTCGCTGTCCTTGACTAAGCGTTGGTGATTCTGCCCACACCATAAGAGCCTTCCTCCGGGGCCATATATGGAAAGGGCAGACAGGTTCCTTCTACAGAGACTCCAAATGGGTTGGAGGGGCTTACGAGCTTACAGAAAATACCGGTATATCCGGCAGAGAGAACTATGAACCTCAGTTCTAGAATAAATTTATTCAATTAATGAAAATTTCCATATCTGCTACCTTGTTATCATCAGACTCAAGAAGTTGTACCTCAGAGTTGCAAAGTTATACATCAGGGGTGCAAAATATTTTACGAATGATTTAGAAAATTTGAAGGAATATTATAAAAAAGGCATTGGAAAAGGAATATTCCTTAGTGTTCCTACCCACGATATTTTGACTTCAATTTAAAAGCATTGAATGGGCATATACCCTCAGGCAGACGTTTTTGCCTGTGAGCTACTCTGTAATCTTGCTTCATGTTAGCATATCACATCGCCTTTTCCCGTCACCGTGCCTCGGTGACGCAATCTTGAATATCCTGCTTTGTCACATGACTGTCTGCCAATTTAAGCTAAAAAAAATGTATTTTCCACAAAATTTGTACCTTTTTCACAGTACTTTGTGCATTTTTCTTCAGATATGTATATTTTAGCATAGCTCTTTGTATCCCTGGTTCCCTGTTAGATTCAAATATGGGGTACAGATTGCAGATCAAATGCTACAAGCTATTTTTTAGAATTCTTTAACTTGTCAAAACTTTCCTCTAGCAAGATACATTTGACAGTTTCCAAAATCATATCCAGTTGCTTGAGTGACTACTTTTTAGCATTTCCTCTACCAAAAAGTTCTGACATATATTTTGGGACTGAAAATGAGATCAGAGACTGTCACATGTTTCTCTCATAAGTAAGTCGGCTGTCACCCCGTCCACATGACCTTCATCACACACACAAGGGCACTCATTATCGGGTTGCAGCTTTAGAAGGGATTAATTCCACAATGGGCCCAGAAATAGCGGCACACTTTCACAGAAGATTGATGCATCCGTGTGCGCCAGAACTGATGCATCGGCGTGATGTGAAAGATCACTATCATTTAGGACTTGTAATTGTGGTTAAAATACTGGCTGCGCAGATTAGCAATGACCCAAATGGCACAGTAAATTGCTGCCCACTAGATGCATTAGGGAATAATTTTCAGGACTTTCTGCACACATGGGGTCGGTGTGGTTACTCTGAGTAATAACTTCCTTCCGTAATCGGGGTGACAAGTGCCCATCTGCTGTGGTCATTATTTGTGTTTTGATTTGCCGTGTTGTGACATGACTTTCCATACTCAGCATTATGCCAAATCTTGCCTCAAAATGGAGACATACACTATGGCAATGTGTTTGGCCATAAAAACATTAGTGTAATAGAGGAAAGCAGAAAAACAAAACAAAACAAATCCTCTCGTATGGCCGAATGGCTGGCAGATATGGCCACTTTCTTGATCCATGTTCTATGCAAAGTCCTCCCTGTCTGTTTAAGGTAGGGTTATACATTTAGATCCCCTCTGAATGCTACCTATAGCTATGTTTGAACTTAAGGCCACACCAATTTAATTCGTTGGTTCTCGGAATCGCCGCTTCAAAAAATCGCAAAACCCAAAAAAAAAAAAATTATTTTTTTCTACCCAGGCTATCTGAAGGCTGCAGTTTTTCAATAAGTCGATAGGTGTCTCTCTTTGAAGTTGTGACCTAAGTGATCATGTGACAGAGATTAGCCAATCAGAAGCATCAGTCTTAAAATCAAAATGGCGCCACCAGAAAAATAGAAGGGGAAGGAGTACCGGAGTCGGATAATTTTGAGTACAAATAGAGTAGAATTGGAGCTTGAAGAAGTGAAGTAGAAGATAGTGCAGTAGCAGGAGAAGAAAATACCATGTCTGTGGATCCAGGAAAGCCACATTTTTTGTGGTGTGTACAGTTTTTAACCGGGGACAGAAGTCAGAAGAAACTTCTTGGCCAACTTGAAAATGCAGACAAAATTTATTTATGAAAACATGTCTTCTTCTTCTTCTGTCACATAATTAACAGATATGCATCGAGGGCCCAAACGATGTGCAGGTGGGTTTGATGAAATATAATTTCCTTGATATTTGATGGACAAACCAAAAATTATTTCGAAGTATTTAGCCAACAGAAAAATATGAGTTCCCTTGGCCAAATTGGGGCTTGTTCATATACACCCAAAGTACTAGTAATTAGTAGTAAGTTCACAGGGGTTTTTGACTTTTAAAGAGTAGAATTTTGACAAAGTAGGTAGCACAGAGTTGCAGTAAGACTGGGAATTCTTGTCAAGCAGAGCAAATATTAAATTATTTTGAGTTCCCCTTGGGGTTTGTTGATAAGTTTCAGTTACTGTAAGATGGACACTTTGTTTTTGACCTCCATGAATAAAAGACAAAAATGAAGACTGCATTTTCAGACTGTTGTTTCCAATTGAATCAAACCAGGATGGTACATATAAAATTCATAATTACAATGTCACCTTTTATCAATAACCATAATCTAATATTTTAGTACAATTCGTTAAAGAAATCAATAAAATCAATTATCGTGAAAATAACATACGAAAATAGCAATGTATGTACCGGTAGCACTTACTGTACCCAAGGACGTTACATCAGGAGGACTGAGCTCAAACTCAGTGCCTATTCATCAAGCTTCGATTCATGTGTGAAGAGAGCAATTGACACCTAGATATGAATTACCCCTGATTTGCATAGATTCCAGGCTTCCACAAGCATCCCTCTATTGTAACACAAATTCACTATAATGGCGATGACTTGGGTTAGACCTTGGTTTTGAGTGATATTTTGAAGAAGTTCTTGCAGAATTGGAGACAGCTGGATGTCATGCAAACAGCGCAGAACTAGCAATAGCAGTAACACTTTTACTTGCAATACGTAACGGTTTATAGCTGACTTTACTGGCACAATAATTGACAGTGACACACCAGACTTAATGTTAGAAGTTTATTTTAAAAACAATTTTGTATTTTAAGAGCATCCTTATAAAAAAAATTCTTACCTTCAAGACCCGTTCATAACAAGGACGTTATATAACGTCCTTGTTCATACTTTGCTTGCGTAGCGCAAGTGTGCTTGCGTAGCGGAAATAAATAAACGGTGGGGAGGGGGGACCTTTATTCATCGCTACCGTCAAGTCTGATACCGACTCGGAGATTTACAAGATATAACCGTTACTTAGTCTATTTAGAAATAACGTTACAGTTTATAAAAATAGAACACGATGATTACTACTCTTGCTTCAGTTGCGTGAATTTTTTTATTCAGACTATATGGCCTTTTCGGCAAAGCTGTATGCTCTATGACGTCGATTGAGTGGCCTTCCCTTCCCCAGGAGTTTGCGACCTGAAAATGCACAAACATGGACTCGATAAGATTGGGAACCTAGATGTACAACGTTAACGTTACATAAACAAATTGATATGAACTTGTCCGCACATGTCTCCGCGTATTCCAGCATGTAGCAAACGATTTTAGCTTCAGAAGTTCCCCGACGATCCCCAAAAAGTACGGACTTTTATCCCTCCCACCACTTTGTTGGTTCACGGAGAAAGGCTATCTACGGCATTTTGTTACACTGTGAGCAAAGTTTGAGCTCCGCGATCTGAAAAAATGAGCCGAGATCTGATCAAAACAACGCAGGAATGCAAAAAAATGGGTTCGTACTTTCATTAAAAAGGTTTCGCTAAAACAGGAAAAGTTGCGAAACTATGTTATAGCAGCATAAATCTGTGCATTTTCTTACATATTTAGCGGCCGAGAATATGAAGACATTTGGACGAAAAAGTCCGTAAACTCACCCATGATTGTCCTACGACGATCAGATAAACACCAAAATGTCCGCCATTTCTTTCTCTAAAAGATGCAGACTTCTGCGCATGACAGAAACGCTCCCCAAATAAGGAAATAGTCGGAAAACAGCTGGATTCCGAGCGAGTCCTCGGGACGGCTCGGGCTATCTGACGTCATAGCGTTGCTCATTAATATGTAATTTCCAGCAAAACCCCGCGAAAACCCGCACCGGACGTTCTATACAAAGAAATACCGCGGCGGGGCGGGCACAAAGAAAGGCAGCGGGATTTCGCACGGCGAAACAATGGGCGCAGCGGGGTGTTAACTACGTCCACAGTCCTTCTGATGTAACGTCCTTGCTGTACCGTTAGTGTCTCAGTGAGTATGATACGAGAGCCCCCATGGCCAGATTCAGCAATGGCTTTGCCATCAGAGAAGTTTTTTTTTTTTTTTTTTTTTTCGCCCTGTCGCTTCATATTTTTTATGAAAAAATCCGAGAACCAACAAATTAAATTGGTATGGCCTAAGGAAGAGAGAACATCATGTGTTTTCTACTTTTACACCTGAAAAGTTAGATTCCCTGTCCTTGGTGCTGAAACAATTACTGTGAGGGGGAACTGTTTGTGGGGATTCTATTACGCCGTAGGGGGGAAAATGGAGTGTTCCTGATGGATTTAAGTTAACAGGTGAAACTACAATGCTGGGTTTTGCTGTAAAATGGGGAAAATTTTGCATTGGTTTTAAGTTCTTGGTGAAGAAGTTACCACAAAGACCATGAACATAAAAACCCATGACCATTTCCCTTTCTAGTTATATTCATAGGAATGGTCGCACAAAATAGGAAACCATTGATTATCCAATGTAACAAAGAACAATGTTTCATATACATGTATATGAATGTTGAATTACTTGGAATCTATGCATGTGAGAAATTGAGTCATCTATAGGAAATAGGCTTTGAAACTTAGAATGGAAAAGTATGGAATGGAAAGCTTGATCTTTTTCCACTTAACCTCTCTCCATCTCTAATGCAGCCACACATCACACAATTGAGTACAACCCATAACACCAAGGTTCAAGCCAGCGTTCATCTTTCCGTCTTTTTGCAGCGGGGACGGTCAAAAATTTTGTACATTCCATCCTCTGTGACGGACAAAATCGGCATGTGATGATAACAAAAAATGTTTTGCAAGGATCTCCAGAAATTTAGCACAGACACAGAAATCAAGCTGAGTCCACTCTACCAGCACAATTTGCCTCGAAAATGCAGGAAATAAGTGTTTCAGAGGGTCTAGATTTTACAATTTTCCAAGACACCCCATAGGATCATTGCACCTTCTGCACTCGACAGGATTTCCATTCAAATTCCAGGGGAAGAAAAAAAGTTTCAGGCTGGCTAGAACACTAATAAGAGGGAATAACTTTGTTTGAAGGTTGTTATGTAACATGCAGTAGTGATAGGGGTTGCCAACACCACATCAACCCCAGAAGGAGAGCCTCACATCCTCCCAGCATTGATCCATCTCTGAGCACCCACGTGTCATTAACAAGCCCAGCCAGGTGTGCAGCACAAGCCTCTTATCTTAATTCCAGTGCAAACCTAGCTATAGGTTAAAACGTAATACCTTCCCCTAAAGGGGTGCAAGCATATTTTGTATCTATATCTGAATCTATAAAGCCGGTATAACCGCCCTTCGGCGGAGCACACCAGCTTCTCAGGCGTGCGGCACGGCAGTAGCTTTGAGCTTCGTTTTGATGACTTGCCTAGATCACGTTCTTAGCTTACCAAACACGTCGCCATCGAGTATCATATATTCATTTTGAGACAAAATGCTTTGAAATACGGTTTACAGAAGTATGAGTGGGAAGTACAGAAACATCCTTTTTTCCACCCATCAGTAGTAGGACCTTAGCCTATCCTGGCTTGAGTTTTGGCAAAGATTTTCTATTGTCCAATTTTAGGACAGTACCACTGTACAACTGTAATAAGTCTTACGTATACAGACATTCAGTCTGCATCCTTATTTCCATATATGCCATCTTCATCATCAGGCAGGTGCAGCCTTGTTCCCTTCATTTCATATTTTCTAAGAAAGCAATTATCCATTCTGCACACAAAAGCCCCTTTGAACAAAGCAGGCCTAAAGCTACCAATCTATACTGCATTAGAACACACAGCTTTCATCGCCTCAAGACAAACAGCCGTTTTCAACCATGTAGCTATGAATGAAGATGACTCTGATAAAGAGCTCTTTAAGAGTTGTATGTCAGGGATGCAACCTTAGTACATAGATTACTGGCTAGAAGTATGAGTGTCTTTCTAATCTTGTATATGTAATAGATTTCAATACTCCAAACATATTCCTAAAACTTAGATCGCATCAGGGCTCTTTTCAGCTCTAGATTTTCTCTGACTTTTCAGTTTGACAGAACTCTGTGATGAGCTCTGTGTCGAGCACCAAGGGTTCAAGGAAATCTGTGGGTTTATGACAGCATGCAAATGTTGAAATTTCAACCCTTTGAAATGCAATTTGTTGCATTTTTTAACATGACAAAATGCAAATGGCTTCATCTGGATTGTGGAAAATTTTGACACTTATGACAACCTGATAAAAATGTAATGAAACTTTGAGGGACAAAAGCAGTAGGGACAAAATGAATAAAATTTTTGTCTACCCTAAGCAGCAAAATTCAGACTGGGCCAAAATTAGAATAGATGCTACAGACAGGCCTGGTGTACATACATGTAGAAGTCGTCAGTGTCACTGACGAAGGATAGTGGATTTTATCCGAAACGTCTGACCGTTTCCAAAACCATATCCAGTTGCTTGAGTAACTACTTTTTGGTGTAGAAGTTGGTACCTGTGCTGGTGTGTGGATACAAGCTGGTACCTGTGATAGTGTGTGGGTACCTGTGATCGTGTGTGGGTACCTGTGATAGTGTGTGGGTACCTGTGATAGTGTGTGGGTACCTGTGATAGTGTGTGGGTACCTGTGATAGTGTGTGGGTACCTGTGATAGTGTGTGGGTACCTGTGATAGTGTGTGGGTACCTGTGATAGTGTGTGGGTACCTGTGATAGTGTGTGGGTACCTGTGATAGTGTGTGGGTACCTGTGATAGTGTGTGGGTACCTGTGATAGTGTGTGGGTACCTGTGATAGTGTGTGGGTACCTGTAATAGTGTGTGGGTACCTGTGATAGTGTGTGGGTACCTGTGATAGTGTGTGGGTAGAAGTTCCAGGCCCTCTCCGTGATGTAGAAGATCCTGGGGACCACAGCACGTATCCAGCTGGGCAGCCGGCTGTACAATAAACAACACAAGGTTCAGTCATTGTGACAGGATGGACCAACATTTGCCCAGTTTGTTAGTTTTAAAGTTGGCTAAGGTTCTCTAATGCTGGGAAAGGGAGTTTCCAGTGGAAGGGAGCTTGCCTAGAAAGAGAGTTTGCAGTGGAAGGAGATTTGCCAACCAGGGCCTTCCCCCCACCCCAAAAAATAAAAGGGGCGAATCCACTTCCACGGCGAACAACCTTTCTAGGCAAACTCCCTTCGTAGCCAACTTTGAAACTAGCCAACCAGCGACCCTTCCCATAAAATAAAAGCCATCCCCACTCGAAGTCTGCAAAGGAAGGACCCCACATCTTAAATGGTATCAACCATCATGATGTCATCCATTTGATTCTCACAACATTTGCAGACAGCAACACAGTCTGCCATTTCTCTAGTATTTTTCTGAGGCACATGATGCAGATAAGAAGACTATTACTATAGTATTAGTAATAGTATTATCATTAGCTGCATATTCCATTTGGCATTACTGCTAGAATCCCCCAGGGTGCGTTCTGTGCGTTGAATCCTCAATACCCTTTTCACTAATGTCATCTACTCATATCTCAAGGCCGTCTACCCTGGCTGATGAATTGTGACACCAAGAAAAGGAACAACAACCACAAAAATATGACCGAACATTTTACAAGCACACTGCTCTGAATATTGAAACTTTTCCATCCTTGTCAACAGATAAACATCACTTTGGTCAATGATGAATCCAAGATTCACAAGAAAAAAGACACTAAGAAAAAAAAGGAACAACATCCACAAAAATAAGAGTGAACATTTTACAAGCACAATGCTCTGAATATTGAAATTTTTCCATCCTTGTCACTGATGAAATATAGGAAAAAGGACACCAAGAAAAAAATAACCACCACAAAAATAAGAGTGAACATTTTACAAGCACGCTGCTCTGAATGTTAAAGTTTTCCATCCTTGTTAACAGATAAACATCATTTTAGTCACTGATGAAATCTAGGAAAAAAGACCCGAAGAAAAAAAAATAGCCACCACAAAATAAGAGTGAACATTCTACAAGCACACTGCTCTGAATATTGAAATTTTTCCATCCTTTTCAACAGATAAACATCACTTTGGTCAATGATGAATCCAAGATTCGCAAGAAAATAGACACTAAGAAAAAAATAAAATAACATACACAAAAATAAAAGCGAACATTTTACAAGCAGTCCCTGCTCTGTATAGTGAAGTTTTTCCACCCTAGTCAACAGATAAACATCGCGCTGGTCCTACAGGTGGCGGGCCGTGTTATTGTTTCCAGTAAAATGGCTGGAAGCTACAATTATCTCTGGATTATGAGTGCAGCGTGTGATTCACCCTGACAGTGCACCCTGCAGCCTGGGCAGACAGGGAGACGTAAACATTTTTAATTGCTACAGATTCTGCCTCCAGTTCCAGGCTTCTGACAAATATCGTTCAGGAAAATTGCAAGTGATGTTCAGATCTGCTATCAAGTAATGACTCTGCGAATACACATCAAATTTGTTCATCATGATTTGGGGGGGTTAACAATCTTATGATTCAATCATTAATCTGAAGTTCGCTTCTTGAAAGATTCTTGTCTATAATGTATATTATCTGAGATTCCAGAAAGAATTTTACAAATCTTTCCAAAAAATAACAAAACAGATTGATCTCGACTGGCTCTAATAAAACCCTGAACAAAACCCTGAGATACCAGCATTGTATAAACTAGAGTAAAAATGTGTGATGAAATACCACAGACCAATCTACCCTATGAAAGGGGTGTTTGTTCTCAGACTTCTGAGTAATGTCTTGATACAAACTCCAGTATTTTACATGTCAGGCTACTATTCATTATGTTGCTGATGTATGGAGTATCTCACTGGTAACAGCACCCAAATGGCTAGATGGCCGAACACTCCATTAATGGACGAGAGAACCGCATCACTCAAACTTACTGCAGAGATGATATACAATCCTCCTACAAGCCTGGTATCTACCGTACTCCAGCTCTGTTCCATTAATTCCCTCCGATAACTCCCCTTGCAGAATAGGCTGCTTTCCATTAATACCTTTGATAGAGAAAAATTTACTATTTGCCTGAAATACAGATGAGAGCTCTCCAAGTTCCCTGGTACTACAGTGTGTATCCTGATTCAAAGGAGCATTCAGAAGTTTGACCCCTGGTTACACAAAATATTCTGTGAAAAAAACTGAAATATTCCATGCTTGAAATAATTTGGGATGTAAGGGTGGGTTCACACGAGTGCGTTTATTCAAGTCCTTTTTTTTGTTCATGTTAAGTTTGCTTTTTAGTTTATATATACATGTACTTTGTTTGGTTTTTGGTTCAACAACCAGGCTGCACAGTAAAAATCAAAGTAAAATACAACTTCTTCCCCCCTAAACCTTACCTAATCCAAAAGAATTTTAATACACAACTTATACTGACTTGAATATCAAATGTCCCCTCTGCGAAGAAATGAGAAGAGGTGTCGAAAATAAGAAAGAAGGCTACAAAACTATGTAAACTGTATCTGTTAGATACTTTGTCTGACCCTTGCCTCTTCCCTCATGAAGTCAATGAAAAGCACCCTGCAGGTCGATTTGAGCTTTCATGAATAAACAAACAAATCCACGTACCTGGACAGGTGAATTCTCTTCTCCGTGTAGCGCCCCCTCCCATGCTCCTCGTCTTCGCAGGGCTCGTTGCGCACCACCTCCACCCCCTCCCCCTTCATACTCTGCTCCTGGCTGTGCTTGGCAATCATGTACAGCTGTCCTATCCTGTACTGTAGGGCAAAATGATAGCAGCATTAACTTAGAACTGTTCTCACAACAGGCAATCATATACAGCTGTCCTATCCTGTTGTAGGGCAAAATAACAGCAGTGTTAACTTAGAACTGTTCTCACATAGGCAATCATATACAGCTGTCCAATCCTGTACTGTAGGGCAAAATAACAACACCGTTAACTTAGAACTGTTCTCACACAGGCAATCATGTACAGCTGTCCTATCCTGTACTGAAGGGCAAAACAACAGCAACGTTAACTTAGAGTTAGAACTATTCTCCCAAAAGGTGAGCATGTACAGCTGTCCTATCCTGTACTGTAGGGCAAAACAACAGCAGCGTTAAGTTAGAACTGTTCTCACAACAGGCAATCATATACAGCTGCCCTATCCTGTATTCTAAGGCAAAATAACAACAGCGTTCCTATGACAAAATTTCAAACAAATATACACACAACTTACTACAGTTCATACTATAGCTAGGGAAGCTTTGGATACAACAGCGTTAACTTAGAACTGCTCTGACTTTTTTACTTTTAATTCAATTCATTTTGAGTGAGACAATTATGCTGTAATTCAATGTTTTACAAGTGTTTTATGAAGCAGAGTTTGAATAATGTAAGAATGAATGCAATTCAGTGTCAATGTTGCGACAGGTTGATTAACCCAAAAGTTTGAAGTTTGAACACAACACGCATAAAAATCTAAAAATCACTTTTTCTCACTATAACGCTAATTCACCTTTATCCACAGGGTAACCTATATCCGTTATCGATAAAAAACAGGGTATTTTAAGGGATGTGAATCAAAGGACGGTGGTTTGAAAGAAATATTTTTAAAGATATTCGTGTAATTTTCAAAATATTGCACCGTCTGTCAACTTGACATCCCTTAATACCCTGTTTCTCAAAAAAACGGATATAGGTTACCCGGTGGATAAAAGTGAACTAGCATTACACGGCAGGCTGCCAACTACCAACCGTATCTTCAAACAATGTCTTCACATTCCTGACCGCATGTCCCAACATGGTATGCACTTAAGTCTCTCTTTGTGGCTTTTACCATTCCCGCCACAAATATTAGTCAGATTTAACCATTGCCATGGAGATCTTCTATAATGTGTCCTTGCACAATGGTTAGGCCACAGCAAGTAAATTCTATTTCATGTAAACTCCAAATCTAATGCAAGGGTGTGAAAAAATATTTTATTCTTGTAGTCAAGAAGTCCACCAACTTAAAGTTACATTGTACTTCATCAGTTCACAACTACACTTGTTGGCAGCAACCATATTAGTGTCACTTGTATACAATTACACTGAAGAAGGCTATGTGCATTGTACATGTATTACTTTTTTTTTCATCTTCATGATTTTCTTGCCCAAAGGGATCCAACATTTTTTCCTTTAAACCAGGCGAACATCAATGTCAACCATACAATTTACTCACTGTAGCCTTATAATTTAGTCCCAATCATGGAGTCATCTTCTTTTCTGGAGGATAGACTAATATAGCAGTATTCCTGTCCACAATGGGAGCCTGTACATGTATGTAGGGCAGGGCTTAGTGCATGTGGTATACAGGATCAACATGGCATCTCTGACATTTCACTGGGGCTAATCTTGTTCATAGTGAGTCAACAACTAAAGATACATTACTGTGAGCCGGCAGGACTGGTCCGATTAAATCGTATGGGTAGGAATGGGGAATACTGTATGTGTGTGTCAAGCTAGCTGACCACTTATTGTGATACTTCAAATATACAGTCATTTTATGTTTGCAGTTTTTGTGGTGACTGCTCAAAACGTGTGTTTCCGTTACATGTACAGTACTTTAAGTGACAACATTGTTATCGCAAACTTCAAACTGCCATCTGTACTACAAACACATTTTCTTCTCATCGCAAACTTTAAGTTTATAACGTTTACAATAAATCTCATGCTGTCAAAATCTGGATGCACAATTTACATGTAGCACAAAAAAGTCTGAAGATACAAAGGCTATGTTACTAGTAATATCAAGGTACAGATCTTGACCACTAGTCAAGCACATATAGACACGGATAAGTACTTTCCCATAGACATGTTAAGAGGTCCATTAATAGCACAATCTGCTCAAGAGATAATCTTGACAGACTATCATCCTCACACAGGATGTGCTTCTCATTTTTAGAATTTGTATAACCCTACTTAAAAAAACTATCTTTGTGAACACATTTAATAGTGCACTGTAACCACTTAGTAGCTTGTATTGTAATGTTACTGTGCACTCACATATTGTATCATAAGTGCTTATTTACCAGGACTAGTCCTTTGAGTTTGAGATTGTCTCTGGCTGGTTGGGTACCCCTGGTCTTTTTATACATTTTAATGAATCAAATAAAATATTTATAGCAAAAACAGAAGACAGAACCATTTTTACCTTCGCCAAGAAGGTTATATTTTGGGTAGCGTTTGTGTGTGTGTGTGTGTGTGTAGAAGACCAAAATAACTACAGAACGCCTGGATGGATTGTATTGATATTTTGTATGTGGGTAGGTCTTGATGACACCTGAAAATGATTAGATTTTGGGCCACCTGGCGGCCTGTTACGGTACTGCAGTGGAACTTCCTGGTTTGATATCTCAAGTTCTGAACATGCTGTGGCTATGATTTTTGAGTGTTAGACAGCTCTTGATGCAGAGTGTAAGTGGTGTAGGTTTGGGCCCCCTAGCGGCTTGTTTTAGAACTGCAGGGCAGGTTTAGTGTCAGACTTTAAAAGGGAATAACTCAAGAAGGGTTTAACAGATTGTTATGATTTTTGGTATGTAGATAGCTTAAGTGATGCTTCATATAATGACATATTAATTATGCAAATTGGCATCTAATTTGCATAATTAATTAGGACATTTTTTAAACATGCTCAGTGCCATTATGGGACCATTGCAACATGTGACATTTGTAACTGAGAAGGAGAAGAATATTGATTGATATATATTATGCAAAATAAAGACCTAATTTGCATAATGAATGAGAAAATGCTTTAATTTCATTTTGGTAGATGACAGGAACTTCTTACTTGTAGCGTTTGGAAGTTATGTACAGGCGAACATCGTTGAACATTGATTATGCAAATGAGGATCTCATTTGCATAAATTATCAGAAAATGCGATAAAAGCCTTCTTTCTTAACATAGATTGTGTACTTCTGTTGTATGGTGGAGGAGATGATCAACTGGAATAGTTTATAAAATGAGAACCTTATTTGCATAATTAATGACAAACACAATTAATACAGCAGTTGTAGAGAAAGGTTAGGATCATTTGGCGAAGGTATGGGGTCGTGGAACTCTAGTTCTTATTCTGGTTTGAACTCCTTGGCTCCTCTATCAATTCTATTGACTACCTGCTGCCAGTCTTGTTTAGTTATTAGCATAAGAACAAGCCTGCCCTGTGCTGATGTGTGACTTCAACAATTATGAATTCCAAGACGAACTGGTAATGAAAGAAGTAAACAGCAAAGAACCACAGTGGAGCCACTTAAGTATTCTCAAAGCAAAGGTTTCGGTCGGGGGATAGTGGTGACTGGGAATTCTTAGGGCTGCCTCCTTAGTGAAGGGAGTCAACTGTAAGACTAAGAAATACCAACCACGACCAAAACCTCTGCTTGGAGAATACCGTTAGGTATGTCCTGAAGACTCTTAATAAGTCTTATGCGTGATGACCCTCATATCCTTACAGTTCAGTGGCTGCAACTGGGGCAGTTATTGTTATATTGAGGTCACAAGGCACTGTGTACAGGCTGCCATTACAGACCATTGTGAATTTTGTGATTTAGCTCCACCAATAGTAAGCTTCTCACAATTCATCCCCATGCTACAACCAAAGAGAGAGTATGTAGTCGGCCAACCAACAACAACAAGGTATGGAGATGCAGGTGTAACAGGCACTACAGTGAAAACAGATCTACAGTAGATGTCACTTGAAGACAGAAGAAAAATGTTCAGACAATGGATGATGTACAAAGATGACAAACAAGCTGGTAGACATACCAAGTAGGAAATATCTAATACCAGCTCAGAAAAGAACATGAAATAGTCATACCATCAGGTACCAGGATTATTAAGCTGTGTTCAACAATTTGTTTTTCCTAAAAAAAAAAGAGTAGAATAGAGTAGCCACCAAGTACTATAACACGTACAATTAGATATGCAAACCTTAGGTGTGACAGGTTGTTCAGTGTAATATAACCACTGCTGACAACCGCGTGCATGCCAAGCTGGTGTGTTACACAGAAGGGCGGTTATAACGGCTATACAAATACAGATACAACACTCTTGTCCTGGAGTGACCTCAGCAAACAGCAGTTACTTCAGCCTGTCTGATCCATCATACCGGGCGCCTGGCTGCTGCAGGTGCAAATATGGCTAGTGCATTCCTCCTTCTTGTCAATAAATGGAGCCTTTTCAGTCTAGTCCTGAAGACATTGTCTCCCTCACTCTTCGATCATATGATGCCACAGGAGCCTGCTTACCTTCATCAAAGGCACTCTTGCAGTCTTGGAATAGCCATGCATGTGTCAAACAAGATTCGGCTTTCTTGATTCAGAAGAAGCCGTCTCGAAATCATATGATGACAATACTGCATGCGAATGTGACTACAACAAGGTACAACTCGTTTCTATATTACAAGAGGTGATTTTTTTTAATGTTATACATAAATGTGTATTCGCTGTCTACGTTGTCTTTATATAGGACATGGCCTGTAATAATGAATGAGCAAGTTGTATATTCATGTGTATACACACTAACTCAGTATATGTTTTATGACATCTGTGGGCTTTTAAATTCCGCAAAACAACGAACCATCCCTCATTATAAAAATGATGGACACGGCAGTAAGGAGATCACCATGCGTGAGGTAATGACATCATCCCCTGTCCCAGAACCTCAGTCATTAAGTGCTATCTGCAGTTCCCCAGCTGTTAGGTGTACCAAGCTGAACCATGGGGACATCTTTCATTACACGCATACATAACGCTAGTTCCCCTTTATCCATTGTTTTTAAAAACAGGGTACTAGTATTTGGGGACGTCAAGTTGATAGACAGTGGTTTCAAACTACAACATTTTAAAATATTGCAGTTTGAAACCACCGTCTGTTCATCGACTTGATATCCCTTAATTTCACTTCGTTTTTGGTTTGCACACCACCACCTGCCACACTAGCTGCACCTTGTTTCCCAAGACGTGATGTGCCGCAAGGCCCATTGTCCTGTATCACTAAGAAGAAGAAGAAGGAAAGCGAATATAGGTTAAACCGCGGATGAAGGTGAACTAGGGTTACATGTACACTCAGGGCTGTCTCCAGGAACCGTCCCTGCGGTTGACAAAAATTCTACTTCATCTGTCAAAAAAAAAGAACTTTATGACATGAAATTGTGTTTTCTTAAGCATAATATGACAGATTTAATAACGGAAATTGACAACATGGGCTCTCAAACAATAAGGGGACGAAAAAAATCAAAGCTGGAGAAAGCCCAGTTGCCATGCTGAACTTGACAGGTCCTAATGCAGTGCTCATGACACCTAAATGAAAACAAAGACGTTTCAACATCTCGTTAACATCTCATTAACAGCCATTAAAGCTGGGCTTGATGCTCTTGTAACTGACCAAGTAGCTAATCAACATGCTGGTCATGTAAAGATGACGTATTTTGTCTCCATGGAGACAGATCATTTATTACAGTGATGTTTACATCACACCATGGCTGAGGCCAAACACAGCTGTCAAAAACGTCAGACCACCACGTACACGAGCAAAATTTCATTCCCTCTGACGTCTTGGCCTTTTTGCAAAAGGCCAAAGAACTTCAGATCCTCCTTGCCAACAAATTGACCCGTCTTCGGGCAGAATGGAAGAGGGAGCAGAAGTAATGTAAATGTTGATCTTTTTGCAGTACTTCAATGGTTGCAGTTTTCACGGAAACCTTGTCAGGGCAACCTTAAATTAAAACCACCGAGAAAATGCTCGTGCTGTCATCTGCCTGCCTATTCCCATTTCAACCATAAACTAAAAAACACTACAAACACTAAAATTTTCTCCCGACCACAAAATTAAATGTGTACAATAAAATGGAACTCAAAACAAATTATTACACTATTGTTTAAAAGACAATTGGCATCAATTCCCTAGATTCTTACTGCACGACCTGCAAAACTCCCTTTGACTTTCAGTTAACAGATTCTACATAATCTTCCCACATTATAAACTTTACCACAGTTAGCCCTGTTAACCTTGTATTTTATTCTATGTAAGGCCCCCTAGACAGCAATTGCTAAGCCAACTGTTGAGAGACCAAAGTCGCATGTGTGTGACCTTCAGGATTTTACTCATTAGTATGCAAACATAACGCCATGCTCTAGCCTCTGGTTGGTTTACAAAAGATAACCTGCACTTTTAATGGTTTGAGGACATGAGCTTTGTATCACATGATCAATATAGCGGAACTTTTCTGACTACAGCAATCTTTGCCTTGTGGCGGCCTTCGTCACAATGGTAAAAATGACAACTGGAATTTTTACTGGAAAAATTGTTTTTTACCATTTCATATCTTTACTAGATAATTCTAGGTGATATAATAGTCATGAAGCTACTTGCACTGGTGCATGTGCAGTAAAGAATATGTGCACCCCTCCAATTCTACGTGCAACAAGGTGTGCATGCAGGTGGTAATTCTAGCCTCAGAAAAGCTATGTAGGTATGGCAGGGTTGGACAAGTCCATTGGTCCACTAGACTGACTAAACCGCACAACTAGCAGTTCACCCAACTGACCATCCCTATTTGTCAGATAGCAAGACACCCATAAAGCAAGATATTACCAGGTAACAATAATTAAGATGTAGTTAAGGTCTTACTTCTTTTTGTTTACTATAAAGTTGTAGATAACATTCACAAAGAGTGTGAATTGAACTGCTCTCTTTACTGAAAAATAAACGGATCTCCTTATTGAAAGTAAAAATGCATAAACATATGTCATTTGAATTTCAGGCAAGTGAAAAGTTGGTTGGGGCAAGTGGAATTCTTTTGTACTTGTCCAACTAGGCTATAGGACAAATGAATTTTTACACAAAGTTTACGTGGGATGAGACTACACAATTCTTCAGAGAAACCTACTTCTGACGCATGTTAAAATTCTTGACACATGTCAGTAGATTTAGAATGGAGCTCAAAACAAATTATTACACACTGAACTCTGGTGGCAATTTTGACCTGGGGCAACTATGTGGGCACTCCTGGCAACAGGCCTACTTGGACAAAGGGTAAGGAAAGATTTATATGGTTTAGAATTCGGCAATAAAACAGCTGTTACACTGCAAACACAGTAACTGCTGTGTTTTACATATAATTAGATGCGCAATTAGCTATCACAAGTACTGATAACAGGCATTGCGCAATACTACATGTACTTTGTCATCAATATGAAATAAAGTTTCATTTAGACATTTATTTAGTGTACATCTCCTCCAAAAATATATATAAAGCAGAATGTACATTTTGTATACTCGTGTATGTGTGCGCATGTGTGTGCATGTGTGTGTGTATGTATGAGTCAGTATGACATACTGTAGCAAATCTGTGGGAAATGATTTTCATATACCTGTAGCATATTGACACATATTATTAAGCAGTCTGCCAATAAGGATGATTTACACCTCTTGGCTTACAACATGTATGGGCTTCCATACAATGGTATATGGGGGAAAAAATGACAATCTTCTCACACTAATACTCACACTGTCACAGTATCTACAGAATGTATATTTGGTGGGCCTCTATGAAATGATATCTCAATTTTATTATCATACATGGGCAAAAAACTGAAAACTGTCCCACACTTATACCCACAGTATATACAGAATGTGTATGTTATGGGCTTCCATGCAATGTTATATGGGGAAAACAGTGCAAACTGTCTCACACTATTATTTACACAACATGTAGAACGTGTACATGCAATCAAAAGAGTCAGAAACATGTGTATTTAGCAGGTGTACATGCATTCAAACTAAAATTCAAACAAATCAGTACATTTTGTATTTGACATAAGATCAAGGGACAAACATGATCTGTAACAACAGCAACTTCCCTTCCCCTATACTAGTATAGAAATGCATAATTAATAATAATGTAGGCACTATTAACACCAAAAGATACGAATTTTTGCTGTTGGCCGCCAATGCACCTGTTCTTAAGCATACATGATCTTAACATACCAAGGAGGTGGTGAATTGCCCAGAATAGGACCAGCTAGTACATTCCAACAGGGTGTGCCACACAGGTGTTCAATCTGCCTCACTAAATACTGCATTATCAAGTACTTTTGTGTCAATTGTGACTACATCTTTACCTTTCTAATCATCTTTAGAAACATACAAGTTTTTTCTTCTTTCTGACCTAAATTTCAAGGAAAATTCATGATTTTATATTATTACACTATATTTTTATTTACAGTATCTGGGAATATTTTAAAGAAGCCGGGGAAGTCACCGATGAGGTTTCATAAAAACTTGGTTAGCAGGTGCAAAAGCTCCTTTCTTGGTTACAAAATATTCAATTTCAAGTATTCTAGAATAGTCCAGCACACAAAAGATGGTAAAAAAATACAAGGTAGTATTAAAGTAACACGATGAAGATAACCATATACACCTTTGGGACCAGTCATGAGTTTTTTTTTTCCTTCGTTGCTCCATTATCCATTAGCTAGAGAGAACCTTGCATGCTGCCTAAAAGGGCTAATGGAGTAAATTCAGTAATGCAGGAACTTTGCCATGCTGTGACCAAGCAGCTAGGCTTTTAAGGAGGCCCTTTTCCGACCTTTTACTATTAGAAATCCTATGACCAAGTCCAGCTGTTGGCCTTTCCTCCTAACATATATGGTAATGCCTGTGAAATCACTTTATTTCCCAGCCCATAACACCGGTGGGAAATTATGGTGCGCAGAGGCAAGCTAGTAGCGCATGTTAAAAACTGCATCATACGGTAATTTCAGTGTCTTTCCGCTTTAGGCCACTCTAAATCTAATTTAATTGTTTAGTTCTTGGTTTCAAGCATTTTTTTAAATGAAAATCTCAATATTATTACTCTGATATTAAACTCTTAACACATACATATAACTTAACATATTAACATAAAGCCATGACAAGCTGTGCTCTATCAATGCAGACTTTTTGTAACATTACTTAATATCCATTTGAATTTTCTATATCATTTACTTTGTCCAATATTTCATTCATCAAAATGGAACTTGACAAGGGAGTAGGGACAGCAAAAAACCTTAAACTCTTCATATGATTTATTTGCTTTCTAAAAAATCTAGAAATCTGCTGTTCAATTATTTTTTTTCCAAAGCAGTAATATTACTTAAGTGTCATTATGAATTCAATGATGTGAATTGGCTTGAATTGTATTAAGGAGGTTATAAGACGATTATATCAATCAATCTACTACCATCTACAGAAAAACTAAGAAGATGAAAAACTAGCCATATGAAGTAAATATATAATGTATGGACCATTGCGGAATTCGCATGAACAATCAAAACAACATTGCGTACAATGGGGGCGTCAATGTCTGTGCTCCATACACCTGCTCCCTGATTTATGGCAAGTGCTTCTGTTCTAATCTCCAGGTTTCCACTGAAATCACATGGATGCACATTACCGTTTATTGTGCCAATGAAAAGAACTGTGCAGGGCAACATTTTATAGCAAATTAATGCGTTAACCTTGTCCCTTTCCGATCTAGCCGTGAACACCGCGCTGTTATAAAAACGCTGACCCGGAAAGGTCTTTTCCTGAAAATCGTCGGAGATGACACGCGTTTCACCTCCTGGCTACAGCTGTAAATCGTCCATTCCATTTCCTGTAACCTCTCACCAAAAACCAGGCGCGTCTGTGGCGCTACGTGTTTGGGATCGTGGGAGGAATACCGGCCGAATGTCGCCAGAGAAATGCCGGCAGATCAGACTTACCTCCTCCACCGTTAGAGGCATACAGATGCGGTACTCCTTCATCAGCATGGTGGTGAGCTTCACTGCAGTACGGGCCGGACAGAGAGGAAATGTCGCTGGTACGGACGTTTGGGAGCGATCCGGGGTTATCTGAAGCACGGTAGTGCTGTATCCATGCAGCAGGAATGCGGTGGAGGTAACGGGGTCCTCCACAGACGGAGGGAAGGCCGACTGGAGGCGGTGTTGTGACGGGACGACGGCCGCCTGACTTTTCCTGGGCCAGCCGCTTGGTGACTCCTGCAGGGGAAACAAAGTCACGTGGGCTGAATTAGACTATACCAACGTGACGTTACGCGGGGGGAGGCAGATTAATGGCGTCATGTCATGACACTAGTATCGGATTTTCAATCCTTTCATCTTCCATTTCTATAGCATGAATGGACCTCAAGAGGTTTATTAGAAAGATTATGATAGGGATGTTAAGAGAGTCTGCTTTGTGTCGTTTTTATATCAGGCCTGCATAACAGTCATATGCACAGATCAAGCACAGATCAACAAATTAAAACTCTCCAGGCCGTTTAAAAACAGTTATACGTTTTACAGTATTAATGTTACAAGTATATTAAATGCAGGAAGAACTAAGAGTCGCTATCCAAGGCTTTCACACAATAAAAGAAATAAGTTTGAAAGAAATAATTTAGATATCACACTTGTATCATGTAACGCTATCAGACAATGTCAAACTCATTATCAGAGGCAATCCGGCAAAAAGCGACACCTCTAGCTCATGTACACGTTGGTGATTTGGTCGTGATTTAACCTTTGAAGCCCTTGTGCCCAGCAAATTGTCATTGATTTGATAATTGTGTGATCCACCCCACCTCCCAAAGTTCTGAGGTAATGCGAACCTGGATATTGTTACCTAAAACATTATGCGACGAGCCATGCGTTCGTGTGCAAGTGACAGCTAAGACGCATGTCCACTTGTTGTCTTTGTTTCTTTTTTCTTTTCTTTTTTTTTTCAGAAATCGCGCTCAGAAGCGTCCTCAATCGGAGTTTGTTCGTACTGCAGATTGCTCATGTCTCACCTAACATCGTTTTGAACGCCGGCTAACGTACTGAATGGCAAATGCCATGGTCAACAATATGGCTACAGCCCTCTTCTGAACATATTGATAAACAACCAGTATGAAATGCACAAAACTTCAAAACGTTAAACCGATGAAAAGGCGAGGGAGGCAATGTCAGTGTCCGAAAACACTGAACGTCGGCATAAGTTGCAAAGGCACTGCAGGTCGGTGACGAATGTTATTTAGCGCAGAGGCTGATGAATTTTAAAGATTTATTTTGCATTCTATCTTGCGTTTGTAATTGACCTTACGAAAGCCGCTGTACTTTTTTGTTGGGTCTTTATTGCGTCAAAATGAACGCTTCAGTCTGTATTTCTTCTTCTGTCTGATTTGTTTTGTCTGCCCAGTCATGATCCGCGCCAAGGTGATACAAGATTGTCACCTAAAACAATGGAGTAATCAGCGATACCCATTGTTTTAGGGGTTCATGTCAGGACAAGTTTGAGTTGAAGTAACTGTCTGTGGTCCAACAGGCGTGGGTACAGATCTGCTGCCACTGTGGACCAGAACACTTCGGAAGTTTCATGGTCGGTTACTCGTTTAATACTGGCATTTTGCTCTTAAAGTGAACAGTCACCATCCAGGCCCAACGTACACGACTCTGACTAGTCTGAGTTATAGACTATCACAGTGGTACCGTAAGGTGTTTTGGAGTCGTTTTTACCGTGGCTGTGTTAGGGCGCCGTTTTACCACGGAGCGACGATCAGTGACGGTGTCAGTGTGCTACTGACTATCGATCAGAGGACAGGTGCGGAAAGTTACCGGGCAAGATTTGGTGACCGCAGAATAGACGCACTGAGATGACAGGGAGAGACGTTGGCTTCCAAGACAACGCTGTGAACGAGATGAGAGAGTCCGCCCTGTCCCGGGCGACGCTGGACACAGACCTGCGGGAGACTGTAGCGGAGGTCCGGACCAAGCTGCGACAACAGATCCGGGCCAATCGACGTGTGCTCCACCAGGTTCTAGAACAGTTTGTTTATCCTTTATACATGTACTATGCAGACTGAGTTACTATAACCCCTCCTTGGTTTCCCCTGTACATTTACTCCCAAATATAAAACAAATCCTTGAGCTTGCAATGTGAAATCCGTCAAGCATGTGTCAAACATCTCTGTACGTACCAAAAGCTCCTTGGTACTATGAAAAGTTCATTGTTGTTGTTTTCTTTTTTATCCAGTTCAGACGACACAGAGAAGACCAGCGGAGGTTAAATCGCGGGATTCCCTTTCTCATACGGCGTGAAGACTCTCTCGCGGTGCGGATCGTGTGTTTAGGACTGGTGTGTGTTATTGTCTACATACTGTCCTACGCTTTGAAAGTTTGATGTGACTTTCTGTGTCTATGCCCGAAGAACCCTGACCAGATGTTTGGAACGACATTCGACTACAGCTTTGCGGCACCAATACTCCTTCAACCTGTGCATTCATGGCGAACTTCTATACTCACTCGACGCATATTCGTTTTGATATCATATCAAATATTATTAATATCATTGCTAAATGTGGTAATAGTATCTCACGGAAGCCGCTGTACGTTGGCGGTATAGCTGCGTTCTGAATTTAACTGTAGTTACCCTTGCCTTTGTAATGGGAACATCATGCAGAACGTACAAGTATAACTAAAGGACAACAAAACACACAACGCGTAAAAAGGCTCGATTTTATCAATGAAATTCAATGAGCGCTCGGTCAAATCAACATTCAATCGATACGATGAGTGACTCTTTTTCCCACCGCAATTTGCCATGTAAACCCGATTTTGCCTTTCACCTGTTGTCAAATTATGTATTGGTTCATCTTTGCGAAGGAGGTACGATTTCGTTATGTTACTGTTACTCAAGTCATCATTGGTCATAGGATTTCCAAAGTTGTGTATTTTATTTCCTGGATGTCTAACCTTCATTGCCGAGGTACGATGTCATTGGCCATTCGTTCGTTATTTTGTTGATATGGTGAAAGAAATTATGAAGTGGCATTTTATCATATTTTGTGTAGCATTACCTGCAGGCCCGAAAGACTAAGGAAGAAATCGTTGAACCGTTTAAGGCCACCAGCCATACAGAATTTTCATTATGAATAACAAAGTTTTATCATTTTGTGTCTTTACATTTCTGCGCATGCTGCTGAATGAATACATCTGCATTTGGCCAAATTGCAGGCTGTTATGTGAATGTTTTTCTGTACACACGGAAAGTACATGTACTACTAAGTATGAATTGATTTCATCCTCGGAGAACTTTGCCTACAAAAGGAGTTTATTATACATTATGATAATGTATCATAAAGTCTAACTAAACTGGTACTTTATCTCATTCGGCTACTCCAAATTGTACCGGTGGCCAAGTATTCGCCAAGTCGTGGCGCAAATATTGGCATTATTTCTCGCCTGAAATTAGTGAAATAGCTATCTTTTTTTTTTTTTCGCAAATCGGTGCAACATATACATTATATGATGTTCTAACTATGTTACGACAAGTATCAATAGTGAACACCCTTTTACCACCAAAACACTACAAATATCGTTTGGATGCATTTTTATACTCTCTAAGCAGAGGTTGATGGGGAAATTGTGACGGTTTTCTTGTGTGCATAGCTGACAGAGAAAAGGGCATAACAAAAAGACACGATTTTAAACTTGCTTGGAGAGTAGAATTTCTAATTTGTTTGTTTATCCATTTCTTTATCGAAATTCACAACTCAGGTGGAAGGTGGAGGTAACAGGTGGGGACAGATTTACTAGCCCTCGTTGTTGCCCAATTTTGATTATTCAGTTGGCAACACTGCGATTTCCAATGACCTGCTCATCTGGATTTCATACAGGAATGCGCCACACGTCAGTGTGGCTACAATATAAATCGGCACAAATTCGCAAAGTTGGCGCAGTCCAGTTTACTTTTAGGCGCAAGAGATTTTTTCCTTCAAATGAACGAGTTAACGACCCCCTTCCAATATTGAATGGTTTGTCCCCTGATGAGTGGCTTGTCCCTTGCGGACGAGCAAAGCACTGTGGGATACGTTTGAAACCGGCAACATGGCTGACGAAGGAAGATTACCGACGAAAATGGAGGTGGACTATAGCGCCACTGTGGACGAAAAACTGCCGTTATGTGAAAACCTTGCCAAGGTGAGCTTACTTAAGATGTCACTGAATTCTGTGAGCGCTTCGTTTGTGAACTCGTGCCTAAGACGTCGCTGTAAATGATGCTTAGTTTCAGTCGAAAATGTGCAAGTCAGTCTGCCCCCCTCCCCCTCGAACAACAACAGGAAAACACGTGAAAAGTGTATAACGACGGCAAATTAGCAAAGCTACAAAAGAGTACAATGCTATCTTTTATTATTTATCTTGCATGTTGTAAATATAATGTCAAGAGAAGTCGTCTGAGGACGTTTAATATATTTATATGATATAGCCTTTGGTGAAAACTCATACTCATCGTCCTAAGCCGTGCTTTTGTTGCAAGAAAACAGGCGATACCAAACGGAGATACATGTTTCCTTTGTCGTAACAAGGCCACAAGCACTTATATAAGCTGTATGTCAAGTCCTCAATACTGTTTTATATTGTCTTCAACAGGAGGGGAAGTTGCAAGAAGCCCTGGACATTCTACTGTCTTTGGAGAAGCAGACACGAACGGTAGGATGGGAACATGTTATTCCATTCTTAAAGTATCTCAGTTTCAATGTTGGGCTTTTGACTTTAACATCAGTCTTCTTTACTGAGCTCACAAATTATTATATGCTTGCCTTTATTTTAAATTCTACTGTGCTGATTCATTCCTGTATGAAGCCCCTCTGTAGATCCAACTGCGCATACACAGGTCAAAGGTGAGGGCCCCTGACTTGTCAGTCAGTTTGCATAGTAGCACTGTCCATGAACCCTGTCCATACATTTTTTGTGTCTCAGGGGCCTTCATCTTTCAGCTACGGAAGGCTTAACTGGCCCCTCTGAAGTACATGTCAAAACATGACAGTAGGCTGAGTAGGGTACTCTCCAAGCAGAGGTTGAGTCGCATAGATATAGTAGTAGTCGGAAAAATTACACCGCTGCTCCTCTTACAGTAGGGGTGGTCACAGATCTAACCTTGACCTGCACATGCGCAGTAAGATCTGCGAACAGCCTTATTATCATGTCTTAAGTAGATATGTAAGTAGTTACAGATAGGATATTAAGCCCTTAGTGCTGTATATAAAAGGCATTAAACCTTTGAATGGTAAGGGGTCCAATACACTCCTTGAGTGAGGAGTAGATGTGATACAGTGAGCTTGACCAAATACGTGGGGATACAGTGGAAGCCAGTTAATTGCACAATGGATAACTAACTACACACTTCTGTTAATTGCACGGAGTCCTGTAGTGATGCAATCCAGCTGAATAAGTTCTCTTTGTTGCACCATCCGGATGATAGCACAAAATGTGCTGGCAAATGGGGAGTGCAAATAAACGGCTTCTACTGTATAACATGCTTATGCCTTCTCACCTGTCACTCAATAACCCATGTTTTCACCCCAGGCGGCTGACATGCACTCCACAGCGCGGATCCTGGTTAAGGTTGCCCAGCTGTGTTTTGAATGTAACAACTGGGAGGCTCTGAACGAAAACATCACCCTGCTGTCCAAGAGGAGAAGTCAACTCAAGCAGGTGGGATAAACGTCATCTTTGATAAATGATTTGGTTCCTTTTGTCCAATGGGAGACTTTTTTGACCATTAAAAAAAGAAAATATTAAGCCTTTCCAAGGCCATAGGGGCAGTGGATTGTTGTCCACTGTGTCTACAGCACAGTATTGGAAGACAGAGCCCATCTCTCTTCTACCACCTTTTGTATCCCGAACCATAATCAGGTACCCAGCTTTACACATGGGTGGAGTGAGGAAAATTGTGAAAAGTTTCTTTCCAAAGGATACCACCATAGTACCTCTTGCTCTCTTGTCCGTTAGCCTAGCCACTAGCCAACACTTTGCAAATCTCACATTCTTCATTTGAAGCTGATAACCAAATATAAGGAATACTTCAAGATGGAATGGTTTAAAGATTCCTTCTATGTTGTTACTGATCACAATTATTTTCACAACCTACTGTTGTTCAGGCCATTACCAAGATGGTGCAGGAAGCAGTGACATATGTAGACAAGACACCAAACATGGAGACCAAGCTGAAACTGATCGACACCCTCAGGACAGTTACTGAAGGGAAGGTGAGGGCCAAACATTCTTAACTCATTTTACATTAACTGTTCACTAAATATATGGAAGTAAACTAAAGTCACATGTATTACATAATGATTAAGTTTGTATGACAGTGTGTGTAGTTTAAGTTCATTGTTCTATCGATTCACACATAATAACTTACCTTACTTTGAAATTTTATTCAAATACAAGGAATGACTGGGGGGAAAATCAGTTCTTTATAGGAATCCTCTATCAAAGGTATCAACAAATAACAAAATATACAATATGTTATGTATATGAAATCTAACTTGAATATCTCCTTGCCAGATCTATGTAGAAATTGAAAGAGCCCGACTGACACGGATTCTGGCAAAGATCAAGGAGGACGAGGGAAACATTACCGAGGCTGCAAATGTCCTGCAAGACCTACAGGTGAGTGAAGGAGTTCCTGAATGCGCACTGTTTTAGGACAGATGTTTCAGTTGTTACTGGGAATGCCCATTTTTTAGATGTAAGCTGTCATTCCAAAGGGGACCAGCCATTCAAACATTGAACAACCAATCCCATATGCAATCTCTTGTTTAGATATTGTTAATCAATTGCAGGCAATTGAGGAGCGGAGACGCCTTTTGTATTTTTCTTGTACGCCATTTCCCTCCACTAGTATGAATGCTCCATTTGAAAATATTATTCTGGATGGCTCTCAGTATTGCATAAAAAAATATCATAGTTCAAGTATTCCCAGTGGTTCAGTTATCAATGCGTTTGTCTTTCAATAAGTTAATGGTTATTGGCACTTTTAATACAGGTTGAGACATTTGGCTCCATGGAGAAGAAGGAGAAGGTAGAATTCATCCTTGAGCAGATGCGGCTGTGCCTGGCCAAGAAGGACTACATCCGCACACAGATCATCAGTAAGAAAATCAACACCAAGGTCTTCTCAGAGAAGGACACAGAGGTGAGTCTCTCTGCGCATAAAGCTTTTACAACTCTATTGTGCTGGTTGACGCTATAACTAGATACATTTCAAGCGACGGGTAGCTAAGGGATATGGGATTTGAAATTATAAAGAATGCTATTTACTGGATTTGAAAGAATAAAGAAAAAGAATAAAGCTCAATTCCCATATGTTATCTTTGATTGATCTTGCCAGGCTACTTTCAGACCAGGGTTGTCCTTCTGTCTCCAGACAAAAGTTTGCTTGTTGGGACGCACAAAAATTATAACCATCCATTAAAAAAAATCTGCATTTCATGACATATAATTGATAAGAGTTTAACAGCATACACTCCCAAACTATAAAGAGAATTGGAAACAATTTGGAAATAGCCCTGACTTTGACTGCTCTTGCTAGGCTACATTTTGACTGATATTTCCTGTCTACATATTGACATTTGGCTTCCAGGAGCTGAAGCTGAAGTATTACCAGCTGATGGTTGAACTGGACCTACACGAGGGCTCCTACCTGCAGATCTGTAAACACTACAGGGCCATCTACGAAACAGACACAGTCAAGGAGAACAAGGAGCAGTGGCAACAGGTACAATATAATCTGGAGCCTATGTTTGCATTCTAGACTGAGACTTTGAGTTATAGTCATATCAACAATGATTATGTTTTGACCATTACCAGATTTTACCTGGTCCTCTAAATGTCTTTCCCACCTGACTGACTGTAACATTTATTGTCCTGTACATACAGGACCTGCACCCACTTATCTTTTTGAAATGAAATGATCGATTCTTGAATCTTTGGTGTACCTGATTTCTGTAGTTGAGTTTTAAACATAACATGGTGGATCAAAATATTGTTTGTTTCACTTAAGGAGCTACATCTGGAATG